>NC_040036.1:23464728-23563153 GCF_003713205.1 Coffea eugenioides
GTGGCGCTTGACCAGATAAGCTATTACTGCTAGTCAACGTCAGTGTATACGGAGAATTTGATCAGGTTACTGATCAAAATAGTTAGGTGATTACAGTTCACCAAAAACAGGCTCTCGTGTTTTCTTTTTTTTTTTTCCTTGTAAAATTCCTCTTTAGTCTGTTGTTTTCGTTGCAACTATTCGAATACGAGCTCGAGTCAAGATCGATCAATATCGAACTCGAATTAATCAAATCGAATTCGAGTTCAAAAATATCAAACTCGTTAGTAAAATTATATATATAATTAATATTTTATTATTTATTTAAAAAATAATTATTTTATTTATTTTTAAAAATAAAATAATTATTTTTTTATTTTTTGAAAATAAAATAACTATTATTTTTAAGCCCATTTTGATCCCATCGAGTTCGAGTTTCGTAAAATTAACTTGAGACTCAATTCGATTAGGCCAAAACTCGATTCGATTCAATTCGTTTGCACCCTAGTTGCAACAACGAAGGAAGAAGAAGAAAAGCCCATCAACACTGTGTTCTAATAATGTATCGGTATTCAACGCTAATGTTGGTAAACCAGCGTTTCGCCGTATAAATACTAGCAAATAATGTACCGAATACAATAAAGAATGAAAAGAGTAATCAATAAATAAATATATATATATATATATAAACCCATTCACTGCCAGCGATCCAATTTTTAGAGCAAGCAAGACTGTCACAGAAAATAAAAAAAGGGTATGCATCAGTATTACTGTCTAGCTTTTATGGTTGGATTGAAAGGAACAGCTGCAATTGAGATCCAATTCTGGTCCAATGGGTGCTATAGGCAACTGGAAAAGGGGTGGTATGATCTACAAATGCAAGATTGATTTACTAGTACTTATGTCTGGATTAATTTTTTTGTGGCGATAATAATTAATCTTGTTCCCAGCTGTTTTGTTGACTACTCCATAATTAAGAACAAGAGGAAAGCCATAACTAAGTTGATATTGGTCCCCGCTTACAGCTTAGTAAGTAGCAAAGCGATGATTCATTATTATTAGCAATTAATTCCATGTTGCTGGACGAAAGTACCTAAACTAATTATGCACTCCCCGCAATCAAAGACGAAAAAACTCCCCAACGTCACCAAGAGCCATATAGCCATCCATGTACTCTACTCTATATCTCTGCTTTTGTGAGCGTTCGTGAATGGATAATATGGTGGAGCGTCCTTCTTCACTAGTTTTCTGATGAATTTTGGGTTGTCTAATAATGAATGCTACAATATAGGAGGAGTAGGGGGTACTGTAAAGAGTCTAAAGGACACATAAGACGCCTGTGCCAAATTTTGTTGGGATTACCATCATCATACTAAAAAGCCTTAAATGTTGTTGCCGACAATTTACAGTGAGTGACGAGGAAGAGAAATGGACGTATTTGCATTAATGGGCAGATGGGAAATCTTGAATCAGGCTCAGGAAAAAATTGGAGGCTTTTATGGAAGGAATTAACGTCATAACTGGTACTCTATAGAGCAGAATCAGAAAGCCGTTGGAGGCCTTATTTCAAATGTTCCCACAGCGCCCCGAGTCTGTTTTGAGTACAGCAGGCTTCGCATAAAGAGTAGAAACACACACCCTTTCTGCTGTTTAGATGTATCTACTCGGGAGTGGATACAGAGGTACGGTATAATCATCAGGTTTCATCCCCCTTCCCCCTTCCTTTTATTGGTGCTTCTCTTCTTGAAATCTTTTGCTGCTTGGTGATTGACAGTATCTGATAGCTGCAGGGTGCTGAAATTTATGTTTGCACAAATTCTCCGGCCTTCCCATTTGTGAGTTTTGTCACCTGTGTCTTCTTCTACATATCGCTCATGTTTCTGACGTATGTTTAATTTCTTTAGCAAGTATTTCACGAACTTTGAAGCTACAACTGACGTTTTTTTATTGCATTGCCCATCGGCTTTAGATGTCTCAGTCTGACAACTCCCACTCCCCCGCCCCACCAATTAAAAAAAAGGGGTGGGTTGGGGGGGGGGAGAAAGGAAAAAAAACACACACACACACACCAGTGAGAGAACCTCTCTTTTGTTCCCCTCCCTAGTTAAGCAACGGGCGGAATCAGATAGGATGAAGCGCTTAATGACTCTTCTTGTTGAAGATACAATTCGAAAGAGTCTAATTGTCATTGGAACGAATCCAAATTGCGTTTTTAGGAAACAAAATGAGTGACATGTTATGTTAGTGCTTGGGGATGTGCTAGGTCTACTTTCTGGCATAGAATTCCCTTACTTTTGCACTTAAAATTTGTAGGCCTGGGCTCGCTTTTGCTTTATGTATGCCCTTTTCCTTTTTTTGTTTGGATTTTCTATGCTAGCTTTTTCATTTGGATTACTATTTGAATTGGTGTTTAAGTTTCTTGCCGACTGTTCTAGTACTAGAAGATTACAAGTATAATATTAATGTTTCCAAAAAGTGAGATCCACTTTTCCACCACTCGAAAGTCAATTACCAACACTTTTGCTTTTGTAGCTTTTCCTTTTCTGATCAAGTGATAAACTTTCACCTATGGTTACAATGGCACTTCAATCATTTACTTGAGATGAAGGTGAGATGAGTTGATAGAGTCCATTAATGAGGAGTGCCTATGAAAGTGGGCATCTGCTTTACTCTCTTAGCTATCCTTGGTTTTCGATTCAAGTCCACTACTTTTTGCCCCTGTGAATATTAGGATGCAAGTTTCAATAGCATGTCTAAGTTTGAATAACTTTTCTTGGCATGGAGCCAAGAGTTTAGATAATTAGTCCAAATATAGTATTGCGTTTGAAAAGCATTCCACAGACTCGGTTGCAGTCTCATGACTGTCAATATGTTATTGTGGAAGACAGGAAGAGTCATTTATTGCCGTCTCGGTCTTGTATCCTGTCTTCGCAAATGAAGAGTCTCAAATAAGAAAAGAATTTGACTTTTGGCTGTGAAAAAGCTGCAAAAAGGATGCTCTTTTCTGTATGAGAACAAATAGTGAAGAACCAGATCAATCATCTCAATGAGTCCTGATCTTTCCTTCAGCGGTTCAGTTAATCAACAGATAGCTCTTGCTTTCTGGTGTCATCAATCCCAGAACAATCACTGCTAAATGAGCTACTTGAAATTGGTAAACCTGCTGTTCCTCCAAATGATATCTTGTATGAAAAATGAGTATGAATTTTAGGAAGCTGCTATTCTCTTTATGAATTTCTGTCGTATCTTTGCCCGGGTTCATTTAAAATTAGTGCAGTTTTCTTTGTACCATTTATGAGGGAACTCTAAATTAGCAGCGACAGAAAATGTTGTGCCTGGATTTTCTCAAGGATAAGGAAAGCTGCCTTTATTTTTGCTTTTGCAATTGCTATGTGTTATTTTGGATTGAGTATTTTGCATTCATTTTCTGACTTAAGATCGTTGATAGTGTGGTCATAAAGTCCATTCCGTCACATGTCTGGAGTAAAGTCATAAGCAATTGTAATCCCCAATCTGCATTAATTGGCTCCTTTGCTGAAAACCTTAGGCCAACTATTTACACGTTCTCATGGTCTTTGGTTAATGATCCAGGAGCAGCAGCAAGAACTAAATAGAAGCTGGAATCAGTCTGAAAGGCTCACGTCCTGAAGTGTGGATGGTCAAATGAAACTCCACTCCACATTTGCAGTTCTTCTTTTCCTTTTTCTTCAACTTTCATCTCTTCACCAAATTATTGCGGATCTGAACTCTGACAGACAGGCCCTACTGGACTTTGCCAAATCTGTTCCTCATCTTCGAAAGCTGAACTGGAGTTCTGGTGCTCAAATTTGCCGTTCCTGGAATGGCATCACTTGCAATAAGGATCGAACCAGAGTGACTGCCATTCATCTCCCAGGTGTTGGGCTCCGTGGTTCCATCCCAGAAAATACTATTGGAAAGTTAGACGCTCTTAGAATCCTTAGCTTGCGATCCAATTATCTAAATGGAAGTCTTCCTTCTGATATTCTTTCAATCCCTTCCCTCAAATCCCTTTATCTTCATCACAACAACTTTTCTGGTGAACTTCCTCTCTCTTTCTCTCCTCGACTTGGGGTGATGGATCTTTCTTTTAATTCTTTTACTGGAGAAATTCCATCAACAATAATGAACTTGACGCGGTTGTCCGTGTTGAACCTCCAGTTTAACTCATTTTCTGGAGCTATTCCAAATTTGAATCTCCCAAGGCTCAAGGTGTTGAACGTGAGTCACAACTTGCTGTATGGTCCAATCCCGGGCTCCCTTCAGAATTTTTCAATGTCTTCATTTGTTGGAAATCCTCATTTATGTGGGCCACCTCTGACTTATTGCTCTGCAGTATCCCCATCACCTTCTCCTTTACCTGACACTTTGCCATCTCCTCCTATCATTCCCGAAAAACAGCATGTGGCTAACTCCAAGAAACTCAGCACCGGAGCTATTGTTGCCATTATAATTGGGGGATCTTCTATACTACTACTTATTGGGGTAATGTTCTTGTTCTTCTGTTTGAAAAAGAAAGACAGTGGCGACAGTGTTGTGATGAAAGGAAAGGTGTCAAATGGTGGAAAAAGTGCGAAGCCGGAAGATTTTGGAAGCGGAGTACAAGAAGCTGAGAAGAACAAATTGGTGTTCTTTGATGGATGCTCTTATAACTTTGATCTTGAAGATTTACTAAGGGCTTCTGCTGAAGTTCTTGGAAAAGGGACCTATGGCACAACGTACAAAGCTGTTCTGGACGAGGGAATAAGTGTTGTGGTGAAAAGGCTGAGGGAAGTAGGGATTGGAAAGAAGGAATTTGAACAGCACATGGATGCTCTTCGGAGTGTAGGGCACCATACTAACATCGTACCCCTGCGGGCTTACTACTATTCCAAGGATGAGAAGCTGCTAGTTCACGAATACATGCCTGCCGGCAGCTTGTCAGCATCATTACATGGTATCATTCACTTCAGTCCTCAATTTTTCATAGCATTTCTTTCAATCCCTGTTAATTGCTATTTGCACCTCATGATCATGATAGAACCTAATTATTTTTTGAACTTAACCGTTTGCTAAGTAGTCAATACTTCTTCAATACCTTCAATCAGAGAAAGAAAGATCCGGAACCAAAAATACTTTGCCAATCGAGCTTTCTTGTATCTGTATCCGTGAAAGATAGACGTAATCTCATGATCATTGTTTCAAGGCGATTCTTACGAATTAAAACTCGCAACATTCCAAAATCCAAACAGAGAGCATCTTTGTGAAAGTAACACATCAGGAACCCATTATTCTTGCATGTCAATGTTCAATACTTACCTGTCGTCAGGATTTATCATGTCAATCGTCAAATTGTTAATTATATTACCTTAGCAGGTAATAGAGGTGCAGGAATAACTCCACTAGACTGGGACTCAAGAATGAAGATATCGCTTGGAGCGGCGAGAGGCATTGCACACATTCATTCTGAAGGTGGTGCTAGATTTTCACATGGCAACATTAAGTCCTCCAACGTACTCCTCAACAAAGAACAGGATGGTTGCATAACAGACATTGGCTTAAATCCAGTCATGAATTTTCTGGGCGTGAAAACTCGAGGAATTGGTTACCATGCTCCTGAAGTGATTGAGACACGAAAAGCCACACAAAAATCTGATGTCTATAGCTTTGGTGTGCTTCTACTCGAGATGCTTACAGGCAAATCCCCAATCCATTCTTCAGGGCATGATGATGTGATTGATCTACCCAGATGGGTGCGGTCTGTTGTTCGAGAGGAATGGACTGCTGAGGTTTTTGATGTGGAACTGATGAAGTACCAAAATGTTGAAGAAGAGATGGTGCAGATGCTTCAGATTGCACTTTCTTGTGTAGCGAAGGCACCGGACATGCGCCCTTCGATGGATGAAGTTGTTCGGCTGATGGAGGATATCAGGCAATCAGAGCTGGAGAACAGACCCTCCTCTGAGGACAATAGGTCCAAGGGCTCTAATGTGCATACACCTTAAAATGAGTTCAGGTTCTTCCCCATCTGTAAAGCCCAGAGCTACCTAGGACTTGGACTATTATTACTGTTTACTTTGATTCTAGGTAATGCAACCATGCTCCAACAGTGCATTTGCTGCACCATCATGTGAGGATTTTCCTTTATTGGTTTTGCTGGACACACCATTTTAGGTCTTTCTAAAATCAGGGGGCTGGCAATGTATGGTTTCGTAATATATATATTCAAATTGTTGATTGAAAGAATATCAAGCCTCGATCTTGTTTGTTTTGCATATACTGCATATTAAGGATGAGAACACACACACAAAATAAAAAAGAAGGGATGAGAATTGAGAACAACAGAATTAACCATACTTTCAATAATATATGGCTAGCTCCTATATTTTACTAGTTATTATGATATGTACCGCTTCAAATGGGAGGTAATAACAAAATACTCACTTCTGATATCTTTTGCTTATTATACTCTTAGATTAAAATTAAAAAAAATCATAATTTGATTACGAAATAAATTCCACTCATTTAAAACGTGGATCATTATTACCACTATTGGATAATGTTTCTATGAAAAAATCATACGAATTTTCTATCTTTCGTCTTATATATATATAACAAAGGAAATTTTCAATTAAACATTTTCCCCCTCTGCTCCTAGGTGACATATCTAATTTTAGAGAACTTTTTTGTATTGCTCCAAGGCTTAACAGTTTCTCCGTATTATGGTTGATCAATTTCTCTCGTCTTATATGCATATTTTGATATTTGCTTTTTTTTTTTTTTAATGAAGAAAAGTTTCAGAAGTTAGTTAACCACAACGACATTGCGCGCCTTCGTTGGCTGTCCTCTCCATTCCCCCCGCCTCAATCTTACGAGTCTACTAATTCTCCGCAATTTTATCTTCTTGGGTTTCTTTTTATTTCCTTGTTTCTGCCCCAAAAATGCTGAATTACCCCAGGCCAAGGGTGGTTCGTTTCATGATCCTGAGGTAATCTTGCTTTATTTTTTGGATTTATTGTACACGAACATTTCTCCGTGAGCTTATATCCTGTATAGATTTTTATCCTTTCATCCAATTGACGATGGTGGAATCCTTTATTATGCAACAAATTCTTCTTCTGTTATTTTGCTGTTTTCTTGTTCCCGTATCTGTTTTCATGCTCCAAGCCTCTCGGCGGCCAGCTGGTGAATGGAAGTGCAGCCATTTATTAGAAGTTACTACTACTAATACAGAATCTCCGTGTACCTGCGTTGAGAAGGAAACATAACTGGCTCAGGAAAATGCAATATGGGGCTTAATAAATAACTGAAACAGATGAGATGCAAATATGTAATCATGCAATGAGCGGAGAACAGGTTATGCAGGTATGAGTGAGGAAGAAACTAGAGATATCCAGGAAGATGTCAAAACTTCTGCGCGAAGAAGAGATGCACAATTAGATAGGCCGACGATGCTATAGGAAGTTATATCCAAGGGCTTGAACCAATAATGCGAATCTGCTATCCATCATTTTGAGGTTTGAGCTCAGGGCAAAACATTGATAACATAGGCTAGATTGGAAATTCATGTCCTTAATGCCCTAGGGAGGATGTAAACACCTATCCAATGCTCTGGGCACAAAGATTCAAGTAAATCCCAAACATTTATGATAGAAGGAAAGATACAGCTGCATATGACAATTGAGAATTATTCGCCACATGTTATCTGTTCAGCAAAAGCTTCGCTTGGCTAGTAAAGGGCATCGCGTCATTATGTTGAAATTCTAAGACGACAATCATCAATAGTTTAATCTTTACTTCAAGTTGAATTAGAAAGGGAATGTTTACAGAAACTTCTAGCTATGAACTGCTTGTAGAGTTTTACAGTTGATTTTGATTATGTACCATGTATCTTGACCTTCCAAATGCATATTCCGCAGATTTTCTCCTTGTAGGAAGCTTTCGTTGAAGTTGATTCTGAATATGAACGTATATCGTGGCTTACCAACTGCATCATTTGTTCAACATAGTGCCTTATAACATCTTAATCCCATGGATTTTCTCTTTGTAGGTGGCTTTAGTTGAAGGTTCAGCTGTCCATTCTCGATGGGACTTTGCTGGACTAAGGTAAATTATTGGAGTTAAGCTATGTTCAATATTGGCTGTTCTTTTTATCCCCATCTTTACCTGATACAGTTGCCTTCAGCTTTTTGGGTGCCGGCTGTCACATGCTTTTACTTCCCGGTGAAAAAACAAAAAAAAAGTCACCAACCTTTTCAGTTGATGAGCATGCCTTAAGAACGTATTCACGGACGACTGGGACTAGCTTCAGTTTCTATTTCAAGCTTACTGTGTCATTGCCTTCCTTTGCCCTATAACTTATTTATTTTATGCTTCTTGAATGGAAATTATTTGTTTTATCTATATCAATTGGGACTTGTAAAGTATTATGATCCATGCAGTTAAATACAGGAAATGATGCACATTCTCAATTGCCTACTGCAGAGCTCGCCTACAGAAATGTCCATCTCGTAACCACTGTGGATAAGTGGGAAGAAAAGTTGTCAGAAGCGAACAGGGATGGCAAAATAGTAAGTATCTCCACTGTTTGTCTTCTGTACTGCTGCAAAAAAAAAAAACATTTATCTGTGAATTCTAGCATCCTAAGTTTGGACGTTGATTGATCTTGTGTTGTGGAAGAAAAGGAAAAGGAAAAAAAAAACAGTAAAAGCATGACTAATTATAATGGCCATCAAAGCCAAGACAACATTTTACCATTTTTTTTTCCAAAATTTGGCCAGGTGAATTAATTAAAACATTGCACTGAAAGTGTTCCATCTGGTAATGACTCGCAAGCCAGCATGATATATTAACGAATATGAGTGTGAATCCAGTTCATGATTAATTTCTTCATGGATTCTTGAAAACTGTCGCTTTAAGTAATTTCATTTTTTCCCTTTATGATGTGTCTGTCCATGTTGATTCTTGATTCGAAATATAGAAAGGAAACACGTTATATGAGTTCAGAATTCTGAATCCACACTGCTCATTCCTTCACACAACTTTAATGTTTGATACTGTCCTATCCTATAGGTTGTGGTCAATTTCAGTGCATCATGGAGCAATCCTTGTAGATCCATTGCACCTGCCTACAATGAACTTGCAGACAAATATCCCTTCATGCTATTCTTGACAGTGGATGTAGATGAGTTAGCCGTAAGTCAATCTTTTTTTTCTTGTTTTTGCATTACTTCCTTTGGAAGAAGGGATCAACATCTTAAAGCATAAGTTTAGCTTTGCTCCTTCTGATCAGATGCCACATATACACAGACACAGATCATATACAAACACATGCACATACACTGGATATCGTCCATCAAAAACTACTAAAATTTGATATAGTTTGGAACAGGAGCTCAGTAATTCGTGGGAAATCAAAGCCACTCCTACGATTTTCTTCCTCAGAGATGGCAAAATGGTAGACAAACTTGTAGGTGACAACAAACAAGATCTCCAAAAGAAGACAATGGCCATTGCTGAATCTTGTTCAGATCCGACAACCCCATGATTGAGTTGCCTGTCTTCCGAATGTCTGAGGCGTATATCAATTTTCTTCAGCAATTTTGATACTCTAATCTTTGGTACTGCAAAGAACATCACTTTAGTTCAAGTAGAATAACTTTCCATGGGAAAATGAAGATATTGGGAAGAGGAATGAAGATTTTTACAAGAAACTACTGTCCAAGGATGATGATGTACCAAACAGTAATTGAAACCCTTTTCATTTTTGTTTTATCTTCAAGCGATATTACTGCATCATAAAGTTATTCATTAACATAACGTGAGACGAGCTCCCATGTACATATCCTACTTTTTTTTTTCCCCAAGCGGTATTGACTTGAAGCTGCTAAAGCGGAACTGCAGCAAAAGAGAGAGCAATGGAAGGGGAAAGTTTATCTCGAAAATCGGATCTCAGAGATGGAAATGCCAATCCTAATGCTCTTGCTAATTAAGGGATTTACTTGGATTTTATTCATTGCATATTTCTGTTGTTTAACATGATCTTGATGGCGGAATTTCAAAACCTCCTGGGTGAAATTAATGCTTACTATAGTCTGTAAAACCACCACCATTCCAGTTTCTGGAATCAGGTCACAGAGCATCGCATGAAGGGTGAATTTCACCATGTTCTCCTATCAAGGCAATGGATTATTAATTGTTTGGAACTTTGGAGGAGATTTTCTGGATGCACTTTTGAAAGACGAGCTTGCCCTTGTCCCTGTTTGCAGAAAACGAACTCGTATGAGGTTGTGTCCCAAGCCTCGCATTTTCTCCTTTCTTCATCTGTTGCGAACATGCACGAATTGAGGTCGCTAAAGAGGGCCTTTCTTATCTTACAACGGATTGTCGCCCCAATCTTTTGACAGTTTCCACTGACTGTCAATGGGACATATGAGCCGGATTTTCATAAATTCAGAATTAATTTATTTAATTTGTAACACTTTTGGACTTTCGGCTATGAGTTTCGAGATGCTAAATGTGATAATCATACTCAACTCATAAAATATTCGAATTTTGAGCATTATACGGACTTAACCCAAGTTCACTTATTACTCTTCAATTTTCTTAATATAATTACTATAACTATTGAATTGTAAAACTAATTTAACATTCATAGGACTACGACATTAAAACTAAATGAACAAGTAATAGGTTTTAAAAAGTACATAAATCAATAAATTTTCAACAATATTTATATCTAATTCATTCAAAATACATGAAAAATAGTAATAAAATATGTGATTATAAACCAATACATCTTCAAAGATTGGAACTTCTTCATAGTTTTGTGACTTGAATCCAAACATGTTTGATGATTTGTGTTTCTAGACCAAAAATAAATCAATCAATATTATGCCAACATAAAAATTTACTCAACCAATATGAAAAGTTGAAAATTTTAATTATGCATTACCAATATTGACCCTCAAAAAAGCTAGTAGAAGAGTCTTCAAATGTATTTTTGTGTTTTGTAATTTGTATATATTCAATATTTAATAAAAATATATTTGAATATATAATTATATATAATATTAAAATATAAATATTGTTATGAAATAATGATAAGTTGTGGATGTCCGTTGATATTCTCTAGATGATAGTCACATGTATTCTCCCTAGATTCATTGGTACATTAGATGAATCCATTTATGGATGTACTTGAAGTACTAAATTCATGTATTAGTACTTAATAGGGTTCATGTACCTTCTATCTTGGATCACCTATATATAGGGGTGAATCCTACTTCATTTGTAACCTTGTAACCTGGAAGTACTTTGATCAGTGAATATAATAATACTATAGTTCTCTCCTATCTTCTCACTCTACTATTTCAATCCCTCCTTTTGATTGTTTATTTTATTAGTTTTACAACACGTTATCAGCACGAGTCTCTACTTTGAGTGAAGGAAAGGCACGAAGCAAAAGTGAAGCACGAAACGTGTCAAGATTTTGCCCGAACAACTTTTGGCTACTTATCAAGGTAATATTCTTTCCTACGTATCTATTGCATAGTCTTATGGCTAATCTCACAAAACAAGAGTTCGTATCTCTTGATATTTCTGGAAAAAATTATTTATCGTGGGTATTGGATGTTGAAATTCATCTTGAGGCAATGGGTCTTGGTAATACTATTGTTGATGAGAATGATGCCTCAAACCAAGACCGTGCTAAGGCCATGATTTTCCTTCGTCATCATTTAGATGAAGGATTAAAAGTAGAGTATCTTACTGTCAAAGATCCTCTTGTCCTTTGACAAGATTTGAAAGAAATATTCGACCACTTGAAGTTGGTCGTTCTTCCAAAAGCCCGATATGATTGGCTCCACTTACGACTACAAGATTTCAAATCTGTCAACGAATATAATTCAGCCATGTTCAGAATTACTTCTCAATTATCATTGTGTGGCGAAAAAGTCACTGATGAAAATATGTTAGAGAAAACATTCTCTACTTTTCATGTCTCTAATATGCTCCTGCAGCAGCAATATAGAGAGAGAGGATTTAAAAAATATTCTGAACTTATTGCATGTCTTCTGTTGGCTGAACAAAATAATGAATTACTGCTGAAAAATCATGAGTCCCGACCAACTGGTGCGAGTCCATTCCCTGAAGCGAATGGGACTCAATTTCGAATTCTGGTCGAGGTCGTGGACGTGGCCGTAGAGGTGGCCGTGGAAGAAGCCGTGGACGTGGCCGTGGCCGTGGACGTGATCGTAGTAGATTTGTGCCTCGTGAAGATTATAGCCGTGGCAAGCAACAAAATATTTCCCAAAAAGGGGAAAATAACTACGATCCGAAAGAAGGAGAAAAGAAAGTTTATGAAGAAAAATGCTACCGATGTGGTATGGAAGGTCACTGGTCCCGTACCTGTCGTACGGCTGAACATCTTGTTGACCTCTATCAAGCATCATTGAAAAAGAAGGACAAAGATGTCGAGACAAATTTTATCGACCAAAAGAATGCTTATAATGATGATGATGCTGACATGACACACCTGGATATTGCCGATTTCTTTGAGCATCCTGAAGATGCAAAATGATCATATATTTAATATTTGTCTAGATGTTTGATATATTGTTAGTTTTGCAGGATTGTCCATTACTTTGGTATGTTGTTTGATATGTTGTTAGTTTTATCAATTTACTTTGCATATGTCTATTCTCGTATCTTTTATCAATATTTAGTTTCATTTATTTTCTTCCTGAAGAAGAAATGGATGCCAAATGTTTGGGATCAAATAATGGTGATGATAACATTTGTCTCGTTAATAGTGCTTCTGCGCACACTATATTGACAAATAAAAGATATTTTTCTTCTTTGGAGATGGGAGAGACAAATTTAATACCATCAGTGGTAGTGCAAAATTAATTGAGGGCTCTGGAAGAGTCACTCTATTTTTCCTGAAGGAACCAAAATTGTCGTAAATAATGCACTACTCTCTCCCAACACTCGAAGAAATTTATTAAAGATATCCGTCGAGATGGATATCAAATTGAGACACTGAATGAGATAATAATAAAAATCAAGTCAGATGAAAGTTGATTATATCATATTAATCATTCGAGGGTGTAATGGTTATCGATATAGTTATCTTTATTCTCATTTGATTTATAATCATCACATGCAGTAAACCAGAAGTTTACTGATCCCAATGAATATATGATTTGGCAAAAGTGAGAATATTTGAATGTCGACAAGTATTTATACATACCCCCTTTATATTATACATGGCTCCAAAAGAAATTTATGTGAACTATTGATGAATGATCTATTGATGAGTGATCTATCCCGACATTAGGGGGAGGAAAAGATCAACCGAAAGGAAATCATCTGAACAATTGGATTTCCTCGATCCTCATACAAAACAATGTGAACTAGAAGTTCAAGAAATTCTTCATTTGAAGAAAATTATATTTATCGACTCCAGAAGAGTTATTAAATCAACTATTCCTGCAGGAAATACTCTGGTTAAAATTGATGTCCCTGAAGGACATGTACAAGTGCTACAAATAAAGGCCGGCCTACCTATATAAGGTATACATTGATTTCAAATATCTCCGGAGATTAAATAAATGTCATGACAAAATTTAACCTCCTGAAGAGGTCGCTCCTGAAGAGCCAGCTCCCGAAGAGCCAGCTCCTGAAGAGCATGAAATTATAGAAAAGTTAATTGGAGCCTAATGAAATGTAGCACTTGATATTATAGAAGTTGATGAGGATCATGAATCTAGATCGGTTGATGAATGTCGGCATAGAAATGATTGACCAAAATGAAAAGGCCAATACAATCTGAATTAGATTCACTGGCTAAAAGAAATGTTTTTGGGCCTGTAGTCCAAACGCCTGAAGGTGTCAAGCCAGTTGGATATAAATGGATTTTTGTGAGAAAAAGGAATGAAAAGAATGAAATAGTGAGATATAAAACAAGACTTGTAGCCCAAGGCTTTTCACAAAGGTCTGGATTTGATTATGATGAAACGTATTCACCTGTAATGGATACGATCACATTTAGGTATCTTGTGAGTATTGCAGTGCATGAAAAACTTGATATGCGTCTGATGGACGTTGTCACTGCTTATTTGTATAAGAATCTTGACAATAATATTTACATGAGAATCCCTGAAGGATTCAATATGCCTGAAGCATGTAAATCAAATCCTAGAGATATGTATTCTATTAGAATACAAAAGTCTTTGTATGGGCTCAAGCAATCTGGACGTATGTGGTATAACCGCCTCAATGAATGCTTAACTAAAATGACCCAATATGTCCATGTGTTTTTATCAAGAGAAATGGGTCAAATTTTGTGATTATTGCGATATATGTTGATGATCTCAATTTGATTGGAACTCCTGAAGAGATCCAAAAGGCTGTCGAATATTTGAAGAAAGAATTTGAGATCAAAGATTTTGGAAAGACAAAATTATGTCTTGGTTTACAAATTGAGCATTTAGAAGGTGGAATTTTTGTTCACCAAACTGCTTATACCCAGAAGGTATTAAAGCGATTCCGTATGGATAAAGCACATACATTAAGTACCCCAATGGTCGTCAGATCATTGGATCCTTATAAGGATCCCTTTAGACCACAAGAGGAACATGAAAAGATACTTAGTCCTGAAGTACCATATCTCAGTGCAATTGGTGCGCTTATGTATCTTGCTAATTGTACAAGACCAGATATATCATTTGCTGTGAATTTATTAGCAAGATTTAGTTCCTCGCCTACAAAACGACATTGGAATGGTATTAAACACATTTTTCGCTATCTCCAAGGAACAATTGATCTTGGTTTGTTTTATTCAAATAAATCTAAGCCTGAGTTGCTTGGATATGCTGATGCTGGGTATTTGTCTGACCCACATAAAGCGCGATCTCAGACTGGCTATCTCTTTACTTGTGGCGGAACAGCCATTTCTTGGCGTTCTACAAAACAATCCTTGACTGCCACTTCATCAAATCATGCTGAAATAATAGCAATTCATGAAGCCAGTCGAGAATGCATTTGGCTAAGATCAATGACCCACTACATCCGAAAGAGTTGTGGATTATCCTCCGAGAAGAAAATTCCTCCAACTATTTTATATGAAGATAATGCAGCTTGTATAGCTCAATTAAAGGGAGGATATATTAAGGGAGATAGGACGAAACACATTTCACCAAAATTCTTCTTTACTCATGATTTGCAGAAGAATGGTGAGATTGATGTACTGCAAATCCGATCGGATAATAATTTGGCAGATTTGTTTACCAAGGCTTTGCCGACTGCAACGTTTGAAAGACTGGTGAAGAATATTGGTATGCGTCGGCTACAAGATCTCATATAATGTTTGCATCAGGGGGAGAATTTATTACACAAGAATAGTGTACTCTTTTTCCTTCACTAGGGTTTTTATCCCACTGGGTTTTTCCCTAGTAAGGTTTTAACGAGGCATATTCTTTGTGTCATAGACATCCAAGGGGGAGTGTTATGAAATAATGATAAGTTGTGGATGTCCGTTGATATTCTCTAGATGATAGTCACATGTATTCTCCCTAGATTCATTGGTACATTAGATGAATCCATTTATGGATGTACTTGAAGTACTAAATTCATGTATTAGTACTTAATAGGGTTCATGTACCTTCTATCTTGGATCACCTATATATAGGGGTGAATCCTACTTCATTTGTAACCTTGGAATCTGGAAGTACTTTGATCAGTGAATAATACTATAGTTCTCTCCTATCTTCTCACTCTACTATTTCAATCCCTCCTTTTGATTGTTTATTTTATTAGTTTCACAACAAATATTATATATATCATTATATATATAAGTAATTTAAGCATCGAGCCTATATCAAATTTAAGTTTAATGAAACCCAAACTCGACTCATATTTTATTCTGATCTAATTTTTAGATTCAAACTCAAACCGACACGCTAAAAGATTGGATTCATCGAACTTTTTTTCATATCGAACGAGCCAAAGTCGAACTAATCCAGCCCCATTGACGGACCTAGTTTCCACCTAATTATCGACGCTCGTTGGGCAAAACTAATGACCTCTTGCAACACCACACGAGGAACACTAATTTCTTGGTAGGTGCAAATATTTTCTATAATTACCACTACACAAACAAAATATGAAAAAAAAAAAAAAAAAAAAAAAAAAAGCACCCGGGATTCTTCAGAAATACTACCTCCAGTGACGAAGAAGAACACGACAAAGGAGCACTGGAGCTTACACACAGCAGAGCCCATGAAGGGGCCAACTAACACTTCAAACTACGGTTTATCTTAGATTGTAGGAATGCAGCTGCACGCCTCACATGGTAGGAACCCTGGAAGGGAATGCAACTGCAGGCCTCACATGGTTGGAACCCTGGAAGGGATTCTCAGCACATTTTGGACTAGCAGGTTTTAAATACCAGAGCCCATGCAGGGCAGGGGCCGACTAACAAGTCATATTTATTACTTCTCAAGATTGTAGAAATGAAGCTGCAGGCCTCACATAAGTGAAACCCTGGAAGGGATTCTCAGCACATTTTGGACTAGCAGCCGGAGAATCTACTACAGGCATGTTGGTCCAGCACTCATCAAAGTTGGCAATGCAATGTTTGCCGGCAACCTCTGGAAGAAAACTTGGTTGAATTTCGCGAGCCTCCAATTTCTTCCAGTTAATAGACCTGAACCACTTGTGGCCTTTTATCTCTTCACTACCTGTTGGACCACTTCCAAGCCGTCTGCTTGTGTCCTTCTGCAATAGCTGAATAAAAGAATAGAAAACACTAATTAAACCACACATACTGTACAATTAGCAATGAGAAAAGCATGCACATCTGAATGCATTATTCGTGAACGGTATTATCACGCAAGCAGATAAAATAAGGATAAATTTCCCCAATCCCAAATACAACATAATTGTCGATAAATTTCCCCAATCCCAAATGGACCCAGTTTTTTTTTTCTTTTTTTCTTAAATTTCTCTTGCCCTCTCTTTCCAAAATCTTGTAGAGAGTAATTCATCTCAGTATAACAACTTATTTCATTGATATGAAATTACAAATGCTATCCAGGCTCAAGTAAAACTATAAAAATCAAGGGCACCTTCAGCCAACTTAAACAGAAACATTAACAAGTGTAAGAGAACAAGGTTATTTACCCCTTTCAACAATGAATGCACATCGCTTGATAGAAAAGCTGGGAGCTTGACTTTGTCCTTTAAAATCCTCTGCTGAATTTTCTGTCGGTTCCCACTAACAAAAGGCGGCTGCAAACACAGTAATCAGAAGTAAGACAACGATAATAAAAATATTAAACATTTGGAATTGGCAATGGCAATATAAGGTGTTAGCAACCATTTGGGTTGGTTATAGGCTTCATGGGTAAGCAAACAGTATTATTACTATTTTACACAAAAAATCAATGCAATGCAGGAATTGCATGATATCACCTGCCTTCCACTTGGAAATGAGTATCCTGATGATGATAGCAACAGTAGAACAAATCAAAGGAAAAGAAATTGATAATTGTGTGCCATGATGCTCCATCAGACAATAACCGCATGATTTAACAATAACAACAAGCATTAAGAAACAAATTTCTTCACTTGCATACATAATTAAACAGGGACAAATCAATGGGAATAAAATCAAAATCACCCATTTTATTCCTCATAAAGAATCACATCTATGCAAATTTTAGTTTCCCATTCTGAAAGTTGGATATAAAGACTCTCAAACTAATTGTGTCCCTTTGCAAGATTAAATTCTAAACGAAGCAAATGCTAAACAGTTATGGCTGCTATCAACTTAATGCAGAAGGGAAAAACTAACTAAAATGGTGATTTCATCAATTTGTCATAAACTGAAAAAACACCAGAATGAAACAAAGATTACCACAAGCATTCTCAAGACCAATGTACAAATCATTGCATCCACAAAATAGCATGGCAACTTACACAAGTTCTTTGTCCACATGGAGGATGGCCACATCTTTGAATTTCAAACTTAAAATTTTAAAGAAAGTTGTCTAACGTATATAAATACACTAACCTTTCCTGTTAGCATCTCATATAACAAAATTCCTACACTCCACCAGTCAGCAGCCTTATCATGACCTTTCCCAACAACAATTTCAGGTGCCATATATTCCACTGTTCCACACATGGAGTTGGATCTGGTGTTCTCATCAAATTGCTTGGCAAGGCCAAAATCAGTTAGCATCACCTGCATGCAGCACAGGGAAGAAAACTTATAAGGCATGTCACAAACAACAGCGCATGAGCATATGGCTCAATAAGTAACTCCAACACAGAAAAGAAAATAAAAACACAGATGTCTTACATGTCCCTCTGCATCCAGAAGTATATTTTCAGGCTTTAGATCCCTGTGCATGATTCCATTTGCATGTACATGAGATACAGCAGATACAATCTCAGCTGCATATATTCGAGCCAGATCCTCTCTGAACAGATGCTAGTGTTAGACAGAAAACTCTAAACATTCTCACATTGTATAATAGAAGTGATTTCCAGTACCTGAATAAGCCTTGGCGATACAATTGAAAGAAAAGGTGGCCTCCATTGACAAAATCAAGCACAAGGTACAGTCTATACTTAGTCTACACCAAAATAATGGGCCATCATTAGAATTAGATGGCCAAGTGAACCCAAGTGAAAGAAATAATACTTCTATTCAATGAAATAGTTGGCCAAAATTTGTAGTCTTATAATAGTAGGAAGATGCAGTATATGTACATAGACTATCAACTAATAAAAGATCAAGAAATAGTATAGGAACAAATGCAATGTGACAGTCCACAACTGGGACACAGTTACGGATGACTCTAAGTTCACACATAACCAAAGAAAAAATATATTACAGGTTTATCTGCCAATCACTTTAACTTCAAAGACAATATCTTTCCAACCTTTATACTTTGAGCTACTCAAATTTGGCAAATGTTGTGCCCATAATCTGCCAAGTAACTTTGTTTCTCTGACTCATCATAGCAAAAGCAACATTTATCTTGATTCATCCAATTAATCAAGCAAAAAACAAAGTATACCATAAAGTGAATCCTAAAAAATGGATGAAAAGCGATTGAATTCTTTAAGTTTAACCATAAGAAGACAGTTATTTAGGAAATATTAACTAAAAAAAAAATTTAATCATTTGAAACATCAATTTCCAAACTCCTCTTGTGATCTACATATTTTTTTCCTTTAAAATTTTGACACTGACAATATATGAGCTAACACATATATCCTAAATCAAACAATACATGAGCTAACACATATCACAAATCAAACGGATCAAACGGTTTGGGATCTCAACCAGGATATCTCACATTTGCAACCACCATCCAAGCTCATACGAATACAAAAGAAATCCGAAAAGTTTCAAGTACAAGAGTTGAAATTTTGTGGTTTCCAGTATGTTTAAAGCATCCAATTTGAAGTAAATCAGGAGCAATTGTCATGCTGTTGCGCTACACTAGCTTCTTTCTATATAATCATTAGCAAAAGTAATTCCTTATTAAAATCGCACCCCAGCAATAAGAAGTTTCAACCATAGTCTCTATTAACATGTTATTAGGGATAACTACTTTTGCAATTTACTCCAAGCATTTTATACACTGAGAGGCGTACACACACACATAAATACAAAATTGACAAATCATTTAAATACGTAAATCCTGCATTGCTCACTGGTTATAAATAGCAATCCAACCCAATTGAAAATGGTGCTTTTTCATATTGGCTTCCATGTTAAATTGTTAATGTCTATGTCTTAGACAAGTATATCCATTTTGGAATACTAATCATTACGTTAAGTTCCAAGTCAACAAGCGAATGATTACCAAGTAACAGAACATGTGTTTAAAAAAAAACTTAATTAGTCCACAGATATGGTTCCGTGGTCAACCCCAATAAAAAGATTGACATCAATACCTGGAAAGAGTATCTAAGCTGAACAATGAAGGGATGATCAATTTTTGTCAATATATCCCTCTCAGCTTTCATATACTCAGCATGATTCTTCTCCACAATCTTATCCTTTCTCATGACCTTCATTGCAAAAATCTCTGATGAACCAAGCTTCCTTACCTGATAAACTTTTGCAAATGCACCTTGGCCAACAACCTTTAAAACTTCAAAGTCCTCAAGTCCAATCGCACTTAATGGCACGCCATCATCTTCGATAGCTTTCTTTAGAACAGAACTTTCAAGGGATAATTTCTCAAAACTTCCTTCAGCCTCTCCATTAACTCGCTCTACAAGTTCCAGTGACTCCTCACTCTCATGTAGTGTGAGCTTGCTGAGCTTGAAAGCTTGACTAACACAATTTGTGGGACCCACCAAAGAATGGGAGCGGCTGTAAATTACGTCTGGGTCGTCAAATGTTAACTCGTTTGCATCAGGAGAAGCAAAAACATTTATTGGATTCTCAAAGGTCAGGTTTTGAGGTCCTTGAGTTGGTAGAGGACCAAATACGTCAGCGAAGTCCAGATCAACTGGATCTTCCGGAAGGACATCAAGAGGTCCTACTGGAAGAAACACGAGATCATTGAATGGCTTTGTCAAGGCATTCCCGGCCAAAGTTGGAAGCCGAGAGGAAACCATGACCACAACAAGGGAGGAAAGGGATAGGGACAGTGACAGGTATGGTCGACTAATTTCAAACTTAATAACTATAGAAGAATCTGACTTGGAGGTAGAACGAGAGTTGAGGATGAAGGACAGCGAACAATAGCCTTGAACAAGAGGAAATTCATAAATATGACAGTGATTCCGAGAAATCTAGGAAATAGGCAAATCAAAATAAAGAAAAGGAGATTCTTCTTGTTTCCCACTTTACAGGAAACAGTTGATGCAGCAGTGCTTCTTGAATTCATGAAGATCAGGCCAACAAGCTGCGACTCAAAGACGAAAGAGCAAAAGTCAGGAACAGAAATGCAGCAAAAAAAAAAGGCAAGAAAGATGCTGACATAAAATGAAGGATAAGATTATGGACTTCACTAAATACAGAGACAAAGGCCCCAATGCTTCCAAAAAAAATGATTAAAAGAAAACCAAAAAAGGTATGAAAGCCACCAACGGAAGCAAAATATAGTTCCCACTGAAGAGCATAGAGAGGCTTCATTATTGAAAAAGACCGATGCCAATGTACCTTTGCTAATAGCTAATCACATAAGCACCAAAAAAAAAAAAGAATTACGTTACATGCGGCAAATTCAGATCA
Source organism: Coffea eugenioides (assembly GCF_003713205.1). Lineage (NCBI taxonomy): Eukaryota > Viridiplantae > Streptophyta > Magnoliopsida > Gentianales > Rubiaceae > Coffea > Coffea eugenioides. The sequence continues at coordinate 23,485,973 of NC_040036.1, forward strand.
GCAACCAGAACAACAAAAATAAATAATTCCAGTTTAAAACCATAAAGTTCCCAGGAGTAACAAAGATCTATGCATGAAAATTCGGTTACTCAAAAGTATCAACCAACCAATTTAATAAACAAATCAAATCTACAGGAATCAACGGAAACCCTAAGCGGACGAGTCTATATCCGAATTTTATTTTCTTCCCCAAAGGAAGACGACTTGCAAAAACGACTCAACCAGTCAATAGAACAGGTAAATTGAACGGAAATAAAGGAAATTGGAGTGGAATTTTACCTGGAGAAGAGATTGCAGAGGGAACAACAACTCTGGAACGGAGCTAAAGCGGAGAGGAGAAGAAGAATAACAACAGAATAATAAAGGAATAAAACGTCGCGTCGCCGCTGCTTATAATTTGTTGACTTTTGTCCGTAAATTTAGGGATAATATCAGAAACCTCTCCTGAGGTTTCTCTTAATATCACCTGGCACCTTTAGAGTTTTAAAAATATCACATATCTCCCTCATTTTTTTTATTTGTGTAATAAAATTTTTAAAATCTCTAAACTACCCTTCAAATTATTAAATAAAAATACTCCTAAATCACTTTATTTACTTCAACAAAACCATCACATAGCAAATAATTTCTAATAGTGCTACCACATCATAATGCTATAATTCATAAAATATAAATTTTAAAAATAAAAAGATATTTACAAAGAAATGCACTTGGCTAATTTAATTCTATATGTTCAAAATCCATTTCTTATAAACTTTATATTTTTTTTCTAAATTCTTCTCAATTCGTGCCAAAATCTTTAAATTATACGACTAATCATTACAAAAATCAGCTCAAAATAAGTAAATAAATTATACTCCACTCTATCACAATCAAAAAATGAAAAGATAAACAAAATTCAATTTATTATAATTTACAAATAAAAAATTACATAGTCATTCAAAAAATGAGTAAAAGAGAATGCTGTAAAAAAGAGAAAGAGAATAAAGTGACTTTTGTTTCTTTTTTTAAAATTTTTGAACTTCATTTATTTGATATGTAAATTATGTATCAAGTGAGAGTTAAATAGTCATTTTGCAATTACTAAAGGAGGTAAGTATTTTTAAAATCTCAGGGGTGCCAAGTGATATTAAAAGAAATTTCAAGGGACGTTTTTTATATTACCCCATAAAATTAAAAAGTAGTGGAGGCGGGTGATTACGTGGCGCATTAGGAATGGTGCTTGGCGAATCGAGGGGGCCAGGGCAGCCTTGGGAGGTCAATTTTGGCTTGCCAACCAATGGCGTACGTTTCCGCACCGCAGCATAACCTTCTTTCTGATCCGAAGCTCAATTATTTTGATTCGTTCCGGATTCGTTATTTTCTTCTAGTAATATTTCAGAAAAAGGCAAATCATGAGATGGTGGCCCATGCAGGTCTCGAACCTGCGACCTTCGCGTTATTAGCACGACGCTCTAACCAACTGAGCTAATAGGCCGCTTGTGTCAATGAGTTACAAATAGCATTAGATAATTGAAGTGAGGTTTTTTAAGTCTGTCTCTATCAACTGATGAATGATGATGCATTATTGGCAGACGACTGAGGATAGCGTTGGTGGTTGTTGTATGCATCATGTGTGTTATTTAACGTGTCCAGGACAGTTATCAGAAAAGCCCTGAAGCCTCACCATTTGGTTTTTGATTTGAAATAGTTTTGACGGCAAAAATTAGTCAGGAAGCCAAGATAGAGTAGCACAGCCACCTTTACCCAAACAAGCCCGTGAGTTGTCTTCAAGTCTTTCATTTTGTTAATTTTTCTAAAGAATTATTAATAGCCTTTGTTTGGATTGTGATTTTTCATAAAAAAATACTTTTTTTTAACATTTTTCGTAATTACATTTCTCAATCACCTTTTCATATCATCTCTGTCAAATTATTATTTTTAAAAATAGCAATCCAAACGGACCTAAGAAGTTTCGCAACTACACACCCCATCTCCCCGAGTGGGCATAAAATTATTTTCTGATTGTATGTAAACTAGTAATTTAAGTTCATTAGGTGAAATGAAATGAAATTCCTTCTCCAAGTGCATACCCTCCCCCACCGTTTAAAATGACAAGTCATCCATGATTTAATTAATGCTAGTCAATTCAGCTCCCAAAAAATAATAAACGAATTTTTTATTTAAAAAAAAAAAAGAAGAAGAGGGCAATGGGTTGAATTTTAAAAATAGCGAGAGGATCGAGTCAATGGACTGCAATCATATTTGAATATGGAACGTAGTGTGTTTGGATAGAGTATTATTTGAAATATTATTTGGAATAAGTACTGTAGCACTTTTTGTGATGTGATATATGTGAGATAAAAAATAGTTAAAAATATAAAAAAATGAATTGAAAAATGTGTTTATAATGCAAGCAAAATATTATTTCGGATAATTTGGCAATCCAAACACTAAAATTTTCTGTTTTTTGTTATCCCTATTTTTCGGTGGATGTAATTCGTTCATCTAGAATAGAATGGGAATACTGGATACGGCTTTTTGCAGAGCATGCATCAGAGGGCAGCGACGGCCTTGACGAGAAAACCGAAGAGGGCGAAGGGAGCAGAGAAAAATGGGCTATGATCACTTTCCAAAACGTAGACAGCAGAGGGTGGCCATCTCTTGATCATTGCTTCTTGTTGTGCCGGCTTCACCACTCGATCGTACGCCGTTTTGATGTAAATCCTGGGCACTAATTTGTTCACTGCATCTTCCCTCTCACTCCCTTCTTCTCCTTCTCCTTTGAATCGAGCTGAAGTGAGTGCTCGAATGGGCCCGGGACGCACCAACATTGCTGCTAATGTGGAATCCTGGTCCATGCATCATCAACAATTTCATATTTGACAGTTTTTGGCTTTTTTGATTAATATCTCTAAGGAAGAAAAAAAAAACCCGCGAGCCATTTAGATTTTTAAGAAGGTTCGACATTGAACCCAAAAAAAAAATTTTTTTTTTTGTGTATAACATCACTAGATAGATGCACTTTTTAGCAGAAAAAACAATATATTTACCTCTTCGGGGCACATTTGATAGTTGAGTTTGCGGAGCAAGTGTTTCTTGATAACTACACTAGTTGGAGGCTGATCGAGCCCTGAAGCGAATCCAACGTCATATACATCGCCAAATTCACCAATATCAGAAAAATCGGGAACACCCTGTTCCAAACACACACCTCCGTCGTTAGTTAAGACGAAAATCTTTTGATTCCTAGAATTTCATATTTTCAAATTCCAACAACACAAGGAAAATAAATAGTGAACCGGCCAGTGTAAGTATAGAATATAGATCACCAGACAAGTCGGGGCTCCTGTTTTCCGCTACAGTTTTAGTCAGAACACCAGACATTGGATAATGGATAGCACAAAAACAAACGAGGAAAGCTTGATGAGGCGGACAAGACAGGAGCTGAGCTAAGACAGTTGGCAAGCAATTGGCCACCACGTCCAAATCCTAAATGTCATCACCCTGACGCCCCATATGACTCCCCTTCTTCCTGTAACCTACTTTGACTGTAACCCTCCAACCTCCGTTCTCAGTCTGCCCATCAATTTATCCGTTCCATGTTTTCATCTCTCTTGTCATTGTCATCTAAGACAAAAACCCTCATTCATTTTTAAACCCAGAAAAAAAAAAAAAAAAAGTGCCCTGTAGCGCCCTCATGAGTCATGCCATATTCAGTCCAATTAACTTGCAAGTTGGAAGCTATTTCTCACTATACACCAGTAGACGGTAGTGCCTTTTCTCCTTTTCATTCGACCGGGGAATTCATCATACATTTATCATCACAAACGGATTTGCATTCATTTCTTATTACCAAAGTAATACAACAGACAACTGAAGATGACGAACTCGATGAAACCGAGAAATGAATAAACTTACGTCTTTGACGTCTTGTTCATTCAGCATCCCCTTCTTTAACATGGTCGCTGCAACATAGACTGCAAGGCTGACTTTGTTTGGGAACTTGTAAGTTGCATCCGTGACATTAAGCCCTCCGGCGCTGTGGCCTACCAAAATCACCTGCATTAAGTTAGAAGCCATAAGTACGCTTAGAAGTCAAACAAATTAAGGCCCTCGGATTCTACTAATCAATGGGTTCTTCATAATCACTTGCTATCTTTATGAAGTAATGTTCCCTTGGCTTGGGAAAGAAAGATGCATGTATTCAAAAAGGGTCAAGTACCTGTTCATCGCCAGGCAAGGCTGCCAAGAAGTCCAGGAGAGGCTGGTTGTAGTCTTGAAATGAAAAAATGGTATTGGGATCGGTTTGATCCAGGCCAGCACCTTTGAGGTCAATACAGGAGACTTTATACCCGGAATTCTCCATCAAGCATCTGATCTTATACCAGCACCATCCACCATGACTTACCCCATGTACCAGCACAAAGTGTACTGGCTTCCGCTCCTGCTCATGATGACTTTTCGTTGCCCTATGTTGATCACCTCCGTTTTCTTGATCTCTCCTTTTTTCTTCTTCCACCCTTTCTCCCATGGGGTATTTCTAGTTCTAGCTAGATTATTATTTTTTCCTTTGTGTCAACTCTCCCTCCCTGCTCTCTCTCTCTCTCTCTCTCTCTCTCAAGTCTGAACTAATATGTCTCCTCACGTCTCAATTCTTGATGGAATGTTACAGCTTGTACAGTACTAAATAACAAGTAACCATCTGGTCGTTGGATTATTTTGAGTCTGCGTTGTCCTAATTCGGTTGCCTTGTATGGCTGGTTTCTATTGGTAAGTGTCTTGTAATGCTGTATTGCTGTTTGTGGAGGTGGACCAGTTGAAAACCATAGGTTTTATTTATTGACTTCTTAATTCACGAACGATCACAATTTGCAGGGACAAAGAATCCCAAAAACGTTACTTCCCAATTTAATTGTCAGGAGATGAAAACAAAACATGCACACAATAAAGTAATACTACCAAAATCACATCTCAATCAAGAAAACAGAAATTGGAAAAAATGTCACGAGTTTTGTTTAGACTTTTTTTACCCCTATAATCCTAAAAGACAATCAGGCCTGTTCCGTGGAGGGAGTGATCCAAAATGAAATTAACACTACTGTATTTACTAGAACAACAGTTACATGCCATCATAATTGCCATCGCAAACATTTTAATTTTCTGGTTTTTGAATATTAATTAATAATTAGTTCTCTTTTGGGAACTGGTATTTGTGTTCGATGCCAGAGCAAGAACTTTGAGTGTGTTTGCTTATCGTCAAGATAATTGGATTTTAAAATTGACGTGGGATGGCTTTTGACTTGATTTGCTCATTATATTTTAATCCCACGATTAGTACTACCACCAGCCTGTTTATCTATAGATTTACAGGCCGACAACACCTGTCTTTTCCTGCAAGAAGCTAGCAAGCTAGCTAGCTGTTTCCAATTTATCTTCTAGGTTCCAGCGTGTGCATTTAAGCAAGGCACAAATAGCCAGCCTGCTAAAGAGCAAGAAAGATTGAAAATTACAAGAACAAGCCACGAATAGGAAACCAATTAATTTTTTCGTGAAGGCATTGGTTCGGTGTCTCATGTGACCAAATATTTGTTGTTTTCGGAGCTTTGTGGATGTTTTCTTGTCCATGTTACTGTGTATTTTTGTTGTAAGGGATTGTTACATAAGCAATAATCTGTACGAGATGCTGCAAGTGAGTGATAAAGCACTAATGGAGGTGATGACAAGTGTTTATGTATGATCAGCTGATGATTAAATCATCATACTGTGGCTTTTTTTAGCGCAAGTACGGTTTGAGGAAAGAGGAATTGATGCTGAAAAAGTTGTGGATTGCCTGGGGAGACGAGCCCTCAATGATACTCCCTTCCTTTTTTTATAATTGACGTTTAAGAAATTTGCTTTTAAGTACTTTTATCTGTCGTTTTACTATCCCCATGCAGCATTAATTATTTTTTCACAATTTTACCCTTTTATCTCTCTTTTCCAATACAGGGTTCTTAATTACTACTTCTAGTTAGTTTGCATTGCTTTTGGCCTAGTAAAACAGCACCATTTAGTACTCTAGTGAGAGAAAACATGGGTGAATTGGACAATTAATGAGGATACAAAAGGAAAGTAGTGTATAGATTTAAACAATGAAAAACTTTTCTTAATTGGTGTGCAAAACCTTAAACGTCGGTTATAAAAAAAGGGAGGGAGTATAAAGCAGCTTTTGCTGCACAGTTCACGATTGACAGCTAAGACATGGCTTTACTTTGTAACTTTTAGTACTAACAAACCGCAGTAATCGGCAATTAAAATAGTTTACCGGTAATTTAAAGTCCATTAATCAACTTCAACGGTAATTATTCCTTAAAGAATATTTCTCTATGCTTGATGGTTTAATCAGTTCAGAATTCCCATTTCTTCCTCCAGTATGGCTTCTCGAAACTACTACCACCGTATAAGATATTGCATCCAAATGTATCATTCGTTCTTGTTATTGTTCTTCTTTTTTTTTTCCCCTTTTTCTCTACTTTAGGGTCGTTATATTTAAGATAAAATATTAAAAAATTTCTTGTGCTTCATCAAACGTTCAATTTAACTTCCTTGGAATTGAAAAATCTATACTATAACTCCATGTGGGTTTCAACTAAATTGAAAACTAGACGAAAAGCATCCAAATTAACGGTTGTACATAAAAATGTCAATATTGCCTATATATAAATGAACTCTATGTAATTTGTCAAATGTTCAATTTAACTTTCGTTGGTTTAAAAAAACTAAACTATAACTCTCTGTGAGTGATTTCGATTAAATTGAAAATTTAACATAAAGCATTTCACGTAAAGTTGAAGCAATATTGACATTTCACACACGACCATTAGATCGGATACTTTTCGTCCAATTTTTAATTTAATCGAAATCACAATGATCTATAGTGTACGTTTCCAAATTGGAGAAAATTAAATTGAGCATTGGATAAATTACAAGGAATTGTTTTGATATTTTTCCCACATGCATAAAAGACCAACATTGTTAAAAGAACATGTTGGAGCAGTACTTGCTCTCCAGCTTCCGGAGCCACCAACAAAAACAAAAATTGTAATTTACCACCTATGAGAGTCAGGTATTAGACGCTTCCTCTCAATGATTCCGATTCAAAAGTAAAGAGAGGAAAAGAAGGCATGAGAAAGTTGTTATCAACGAGGATTTAAAAAGGTCAAACACTATCCCAATCTTCAATTGGATTTCTTCCTTTCGGAAGGCTGCAAAATCTGATGCGCGGTTTGTGTTTCTTTTTTTCTATGTCACTCGTTGAATCTCGACAAAAGAAAAAAGTTCCTCATATTTATGTCACTCGTTGAATCTCGACAAAAGAAAAAAGTTCTTCATATTTACGCAAGAGGTTGAATTGTTCTGAAAATTGGGAAATTATTGAGTTCAATGTATGTGCCACATCATATTTTGCACTGACACTTCATCTAATTGACGCAAAATGTATACGGAGTTGTTCTACCGAATTAAAGAATCAAACCCATTGGATGTGCTGAATAAGTTTTCTCATGGGCGATTGAAAAAACTGCAAAATATCAATAAGGACATAAGGACAGAAATTTTTAAAAAATGTTCATTGACCGTTGACAACAATCCGGGCCGGTTCTTAATGCAAGCCGGCCAGTACTGCGGTCGGAATGCAATGGCACTTCAAATGTCAGGGTTTAGCCATGGAGATACAAGTCGAAATCGGGTCGCCCGGGCCGGGTCAACTAGTATAACGAATCAAAGCTGTGCTGGTAATTGTCCAATCCTCCATTTGGGAAATGAGCCTTTATGATTTGAGAAGACAAAAAAAGTTTTGCAAGACCTGTAAAAGAAAATCCATGAAAGGGCCCCTGCAAATTTGCAGTGGTGGTGGTGGTGGTGGAAACTGGGGAATAGTGAAGTGGAGGAAGATTTATGCACGTGTGCATGTCCTCGGTTGTAGTACTGTTTCCCCTCAAGGAAGAAGCCAAGTGATCTGTCCAGCCACGTTGGGATGTCTCCGCAAGTGGGCGACACTACTTTATGAAAATAGTCCAATGTTTGTTCGTTTTCTGTCAATTCTCCCATTTCACCTCTTCCCAGTTTCATGTATCCGCCCATCAATTGCAGTGGTTTTGGTGACTTATGGCATTCAACTCTTCTGACATTCACGTTCGTTTCCAAGAATAGTGGATGGTTGAGGTTCGTCAACACAGTTGAACGGTAGAAGCCTGTAAGCTGAACTTTTCTGTCTAGTAATAAACCTTCTTGTATTATCCAGACTTTGAACTATTTGATCAGTCAAATATGTGACATTCTTCTCCCAATAATGAATAGTGTAACTGAGCAGTCTATATTCCCAACACATTTGCATGCTCGAGAGAGAGGGGGCAGATTTTGCAATTAAAAATAAAAAAAACCGCCGACGGAGACATGTAGTTTTTTTTTTTTTTTTTTTGTCAATATGATAGATTATTCTGTACTGGAAGGAGGGAGAGGACCTGAAAAGGTCCAAAAATAATTCGGAGAGAACTGAACCAATACTGGACCAAACAAATGCACTATGTGCCGGCCTGAATTTTTTAAACAGAGCCATTTTAATGTGTCAAATTGGTGGAAGACAATGGTTCAACCCTTACCTTCCATCTCACCAAGTTTTAATGCATTGGTGATGGTCACCAGCCTAAAAGCTGGTGGTTGGAGATGTGTAGTCTATGGTAGTGCAAATTAGGCCCCCCACAGAGGTTTGAATCTCAATTCAATCCCTCGAGTTAATAGTAATCTCAATTTCAATTTGATTGTTCAAAGTAGTAAGACGTATTTGGGTCCGTCGAATTTAGGAAGTTTCATTTTGGTCTTCCAAAGTAGTGCGGAATCTCATTTTGGCCAATCATACTAAAAAAATCTAAATGTGATCCTATACAAACTGAGAAAGCTGTTCTAATAGATCCTTCAAATTTAGTTTACTTAAGGCACTAGTGGTAGAAAATAAACAAATTCTATGTTAGTTGCTATACAGGAACAACCACACCGTATCGTTTTCAATTATAAATTTGCAATTTCTTTTGTTGGTTACTGTGATTGCACTATATTTATCTTGGCAAAACGAAGATGCTTGTAATATTGAAATCACCAAAATACGAAAAGCTTGTAGTAGAATGATGAACAAATCTCTCTTAGTTTCTATTTTGGAAATTCAATTCTTATATTGTTATTCAATCGTGAGTAGAACGAGCTTGGGGACCGAGTTGGAACAAATTTTTCAATTTGAAGGACAAAATCCGTTTGAGGGAACAAATAAAAATTTTGTGCTATTTTAGACAATCAAAATATGACCTTCTCAATTCGAGAGATCAAATTAAGACGTTTTCCTACTCTGAAGGATTAAACCGCAAATTTTTTAAATTCAAGGGATAGATTTTGAACCATTTTAGAGAAATCAAAATGAGATTTTAAACCATACAGGCTCAATTCCATGTCATGAACTTGGGATTCCATTTCCGCATCGGAGAAAGGGGGGAGGGGGGACGAGGCGTTGAATGGATTCGGAAACATCACACTTCCAGCAATTTATTGTGTATTTAAGAAAAAACTCTAATTTGAGGTTGAAAATACACCGAATATCACGAGTTTATAATTTTTCTTATTATAGATCTTAGTAGTATCACAAACGGTCTAATTTTAAAAGTTATAAATACATACAAAATTTTCTCAATCATTACTTTTCACCGCCTAAAAATACCAAAAAATCATGTGAGTGTATAAAAATAGGGAGTAGGGATTTCTAAAATCTAGAGATAAAGATATATGCAGAGGCCCCATCCTGGGCATGTACACGTGGCAGCCCAGGGTCGACCCGAGTTGGGCTTGCACCCCGGGCCCATGGGGAACCAACCCAGGGTGCGCGGCGGCTAGGGTTCCGGGAGGCTCCCGAGAGCTACCCCGCAGAGGGCGGGAAGAATCCCCCTCAGCGCGGGGTTGGGAGCTATCCACGGCAAGTCCCGGAACGTACGGAGGTCGGACTCTTCCACAGGTATAAATGGTAACACACACCTATTGTACAAGGTACGCTCACTATTGGCAGATTACTCTCTCAATACACTACCCTAAAACACTCCGTCCACCGGAAAACTAACTTGACCGTCGGAGTGCCCTTGGGGACAACCCTCGGGCCCCCTCTGCTAGTTCACCCTTGTTTGTTTAGCAGGTTTGGAACCAGCTCTTCCATCGGCACCCCGAGCTCATCAGGTCAGCTCGGTCAGGGGAAGTTCCGTGCTTCTTCAGTTGGCGCCGTCTGTGGGAACGAAGGTACGAGTATTTGTGTTGATGGCGAGAACGCGTTCCAAGCAAACCATGGACAACACTGATCCCGGAGCCGGCGAGGGATCCCGGTGGCTGGAGACCGAGGCGGCCCGAGGTGCCGGGGGCTCGGCCCTTTCGGGGGAACGGAAACAGCAGATATACCAGTTTGTAACCGAGAATCTCCCCATGCTGGAAGACATAATCCGGCAGGCGAAGGAGGGGGGGGAGGCTGGCGGTGCGCAGACCTCTAAAGCGAAGGGAAAGGAGAAGGAATCGCTCCTCATCCCCTCAGAGGACGAGTCACGGGACCAGCCCCCCAGGAGGAAACGACTGCGGACTCCTCCCAAGCCGCAGGCCTCGATGGTCGGGGACAGTAAGAGGTATTCTCGCGACCGGTCCGCCGGGGGTCGGCTGAGAAACCCCTCCTAATGGAAGCTTGCGCGGAACGAGCCGGAGCGCTCCCCCGCCCGGTCTATCAGGAGCCGGCCTCGGGACCCTCCCCAATGGCAGCCCGTCCGGGACGAGTTCGAGCAGATCCTGCGACCACAACAGTATGAGAACAACTACGCAGCCTCGCCCTTCACCCGAGAGGTAGAGGACTACCCGTTACCTCGGCGGTTCAAAATTCCGAACATCGAGCTGTACGACGGCTCAACTGACCCGGAAGACCACCTCTCGGTCTTCCTGACGCACATGCGTCTACAAACCGCCGCGGATGCCCTCCGTTGCAAGGCCTTCCCCATGTTTCTGAAGGGTAAGGCCCGGCTCTGGTTCCAGGGCCTAGCGCCGGGGTCTATCCGGAATTTCACCGAACTGGCCAGACAGTTCGCCGCCCAGTTCGTCTCCTCGAAGACTTACTCGAAAAACGCGGCTCACCTGATGGCCGTCAAGCAGAAGCCGGACGAGTCCCTAAAGAATTTCATGACGCGCTTCAACAAGAAAGCTGCAGATCAGGGATAAGATGAAAAGGTGGTCATGGCTGCTTCATGAACGGGCTAAGGGTAGAGGAGCTCTACTACAAGCTTGTCGAACAGCCCCAAGAATCTGGGAGAGCTCCTGACCCGGGCTACGCTGCTGCCAAACGCAGAGGAGGCCGGCCGCCTGAACGAGAATCAGATCGGAGCTCGGGACGAAAGACGGGCAAATCCCCGACCAAGGAGGCCATGCCAGAAGAACGTCTTCGATCGCCTCTCTAAGATAGGGCCCCCTCCGCCACCGATCCCGGAAAAAGGCTATACACCCCTAACTCGACCCAGGGCCCAGATCCTGGCTGTCATGGAGACAGAGGGCCTGGGAGACCGGCCGTCCAAAATGGGCACACCTAGGAATAAGAGGAACCAGGATCGGTACTGTGCCTTCCACAGGAACGTCGGGCATGACACCGAGGGGTGTTGGGCCCTAAAGAAAGAAATCGAGGACCTTGTCCAGCGCGGCTACTTGGGGCGGTTTGTGCGGTAAGGTCGCCCAGGCCAGGAGCCGGGACGCACCTACCGTGGCGGGAGAAGCGAGGGGCAGCACCGTGACCGACCAGATCGGCGTGGCACACCCCGGGGTTAATCACCCGACCAGGGCGCCCAGAACTTGGCCGGGGTGATAAACACCATTGCCGGCGGCCCCACAGGGGGGGACAGCCGTACAGCTCGGAAAAACAAGCGATCTCCTCTCGAAGGGGACGACTCCCTAAAACGCCTGGGCATGGACGAGGAGATCACCTTCGGGCCAAGGGATGCGGTTCCCCTAGCATCTGGGAACCATGAGGCCATCGTCATCGACGTTGTGACCAACAACTTTCGGGTGAAGAAAGTGTACGTCGACCAAGGGAGTGCGGTTGACATTATGTTCTATCGGGTGTTCAAGGAGCTCGGCCTGGAAGATGGACAGCTCACCCCTGTTCGGACACCTTTGGTCGGCTTTACGGGACCACCCATCAATCCGGAGGGAATGATCAATTTGATGGTCACAATAGGTCAGGCACCTAGATGCCAGACCATCCTTGTCAACTTTGTGGTGGTCAAGCAGCCGTCCCCGTACAACATATTTCTAGACCGGCCCACATTGAATGCCCTCCGAGCTATTCCGTCGACGCTCCACCTCAGCGTCAAATTCCCCACCCCTGGAGGAATTGCAGAGGTGCATGGAGATCCGGAGGTGGCCCGAACTTGTTACCTAGCCATGCTCCGGGGACACGAGAAGGTGGTCGCTCAGGCGACCAGCTTGGAACCATACATCCCGGGCGAGGAGGAACGGCAGCTAGACACTCCGGACGAGATCGAGGAGTTCCCGTTGAAGGAGGATAGGCCCGACCAGGTGGTCCGCATCGGGGCGTCGCTACCGCCCGAGGAGAAGGATGACCTGAAGTCCCTCCTAAGGGAGTACGCCCAGGTTTTCGCTTGGACGGTAGAGGACATGCCCGGGATCCCGACCGACCTGGCGGTCCACCACCTTGACATAGATCCTCGCTTCAAACCGGTGAAGCAGAAGAAGAGGAACTTCGCTCCCGAGAGGAATGAGGTGATCAGGAAGGAGGTCGGAAAGTTGCTGGAATCCAAAATCATCATGGAAGTCTACTACCCGACCTGGTTGGCCAACCCTGTTCTGGTAAAGAAAGAGGATCAGTCCTGGAGGATGTGCGTCGACTTTACGGATCTCAATAAAGCTTGCCCGAAGGACTGCTTCCCCTTGCCGATGATCGACAGGTTAGTAGATGCCACTGTTGGTTTTGATGTTTTGTGTTTCCTGGATGCCTTTAAGGGATACCACCAGATAGAGATGGCCGAGGAGGATCGAGGAAAAACATCCTTCATCACCGAGGAAGGGACCTACTGCTACCGGACGATGCCGTTCGGGTTGAAGAACGCTGGAGCTACCTACCAGCGTTTGGTCAATAAACTGTTCCAAAACCAGATCGGCAGGAACATGGAGGTTTACGTGGACGACATAATCGTCAAGAGCCGGGCTGGACCACAGCTCGTCCCCGACCTGAGGGAGATCTTGAGCATCCTCCGGGAGAGTCGGATGCGGTTGAACCCGAAGAAGTGCACCTTCGGAGTTAGGTCGGGCCGGTTCCTCGATTTCTTGGTTTCCCGAGAAGGGATCCGGGCCAACCCCGAAAAACTCCAGGCCATCATGGACATGGCCCCTCCGCGGAATGTGAAGGAGGTCCAGCGACTCACGGGAAGGATGGCCGCCCTGAATAGATTCCTCTCTCGGTCCGCGGTGAGGGGGCTCCCATTCTTCCGGATCCTCAAGGCACCCAAAGACTTTCAGTGGACCGAGGAGTGCGAGAAGGCCTTCGCCGACCTCAAGACGTACTTGGCCGAGCTTCCCACCCTGACCGCCCCGGAACAGGGAGACACCTTGTTCCTGTACTTGTCCGCCTGCAGCGAGGCCGTTAGCGCAGTCCTGGTACGGGAAGACAGGGGGGCTCAGAGGCCGATATATTTTGTCAGCCGAGCTCTGCAGGGGCCAGAGACCCGATACACGCCGGCTGAAAAACTGGTCCTGGCTTTGGTGCACGCCGCCCGGAAACTCCGGCCTTATTTCCAGGCCCACAGCATCGTCGTCATGACCGACCAGCCCCTACGACAGATACTCACAAAACCCGAGGTCTCAGGCAGGATGACTAAGTGGGCCGTCGAGCTAGCCGAGCACGATATCGGCTACCGGCCCCGCACGGCCATCAAAGCCCAGGCCCTAGCAGACTTTCTCGCTGAAGGAGCTAGTCTGTCCGCGACTGAGCTGAGCACTCCGCCCGAGGAGGTCGGGCCAGTAGAGCCTTGGGTGTTGTTCGTGGACGGAGCCTCGAGCAAGGAGGGGAGCGGAGCAGGCCTGCTGCTCATCTCGCCAACCGGGGAGGAGCTGACATACGCTCTCCGATTCGACTTCCTCGCGTCCAACAATGAGGCCAAGTACGAGGCCCTGCTCACGGGATTGCGGATAGCCCACCAGATGGGTGTAACTGCCATCAAAGTCAGGAGCGACTCCCAGCTCGTCGTCCTCCAGGTTTGCGGGGAGTACGAAGCCAAGGAGGATGTCATGAAGAGATATCTGGCCAAGGTACAAGAGGCGGCGGCCCTGTTTAATGCCTTCGAAATCAAGCGGGTACCGAGATCACAAAATAAGCGCGCAGACACGCTTTCAAAGCTGGCGTCCTCCTCATTTGCGCACCTGAAACAAGGAGGTTTTGGTTGAGGTTGTCAGCAGAAAAGCATCGACCATGCAGGTCCAGCAGGTCCTGGCTATAGACAGTTCGGCCAACCTGGATGACCCCTCTCGTCGACTTCCCTCAGCTCGGGTGCCCTCACCTGACAACAAGACCGAGGCTTCGCCGAATTTCAGCTCAAAGCTGCTAAGTAACGCCTACGCTGGGGGAACCCTCTACAGGAGGTCATACCTATCCCCCTGGCTAAAGTGTGTGACTCCCGAGGAGGGCGATTATGTCCTCCGCGAAATCCACGAAGGGATATGCGCGGCACACGTGGGGTCTCGGGTGCTGGCCAAAAAGTGCCTTCTCCTGGGTTACTATTGGCCCTCCGTCTTCCGAGATGCTGCAGGGCTGGTTCAAAAATGCCGAGCTTGCCAGGTGCATGCCCCGCTGCGCCACCAACCCGCACGGGAGATGGTCCCCGTCCACAGTCCTTGGCCTTTCGCCCAGTGGGGGATAGACCTCCTGGGTCCCTTCCCCCGAGCTCCGGGCAGGTACGAACACCTCGTGGTGGCCATAGACTATTTCACAAAGTGGATGGAAGCTGAACTCCTGGCCACTATCTCCGGGAGAGCAATACAGAAGTTCTTCTGGAAGAACATAGTCTGCCGCTTTGGAATCCCGCATGTCCTGATATCCGACAACGGGCGACAGTTTGCTGAAAATCCCTTCAAAAGTTGGTGCGCAGAGCTCGGGATTAACCAGCACTTCACCTCGGTCGGGCACCCTCAGGCCAACGGTCAGGTGGAGAATGTCAACCGAACCATCCTGCAGGGGCTGAAGACTAGATTGGAGCTAGCCCAGTCTAACTGGTTGGATGAACTTCCTAGTGTCCTCTAGAATTACCGCACTACGCCCAGGACGGCAACCCATGAGACCCTGTTCTCTCAGACTTACGGAGTAGAGGCTGTAGTGCCCGCGGAGATTGGCCTCCCCTCCCCTCCTCCCGGACACAGAACTTCGTTGCGACAACCAACGAGGAAGAGTTGAGGTACAACTTGGACACGCTGGAAGCAAAGCGGGAGGAAGCGGCTGTGCGAATGGCTAAGTATAAAAGTCAGCTCGCCCGCTATCATAACGCCAAAGTGAGGGCCACACAGTACCATCCAGGGGACCTTGTCCTAAGGAAAAACTCGGTCAGCCGGGCACATGCCTCCAACAAGCTTGATCCAAATTGGGAAGGGCCGTACACGGTCTTGGAGGCAAGCCGAGTTGGGTATTGCAAACTCGCGAAGATGGATGGATCCGAGGTACCCCGCACTTGGCACTTCTCCAATCTGCGACTGTTTGTAGCGTAGGTTAGACCAGGATTGTCAGTTGTCTGATTCTTTGAAAATTCAGTTTTATCATTCAATAAAGGCTCGACTTTCGAGTTTCAGTTTCGTTTGTACTTCTCTGTTTTTTGAGTTTCTATCTTACACTAGCCCACCTAGCGTTCCTTCACTAACTGTCCTAGTGGGGGGTTAGGGCTAGGACAGGGGAGTGTTCGGCCCAAGAGGTCGGCACGAGTGAAATTACTTTGAAGGATTTCGAAAGTTTAAACGTTCGACCCAGGAGGTCGGCAGGAAATCCTGAAAGTTTCAAGTGAACTACTGTGGGTTCGTTGGAATTCGGGAGTTGGGCGTTCGACCCAGGAGGTCGGCGTGGCGTGATTGCCTTGGCGAAATGTTTGACGTTCGACCCAGGAGGTCGGACGTGATTACCTTGGCAAAATGCTTGCTGCTCGCCCAAGAGTCGGCACGCTATTTCGTAAGACCAGGTTGACGTCGACCCAGGAGTCGGCGTGATTACCTTGGGAAATGTTTGTGTGTTCGACCCAAGAAGGTTCGGCAGGGCTGTTTCGTAAGGCCAGGTGCGTTCAGTCTCTAGAGGCTGGCACATTGCCCTGGTGCGACGGTGCGATACTCGACCCGGGAGGTCGGCACATGTTCTCGGCAACCTGGTTCCCTCTAATGATTTAGTTGTTAGATTAACGGGGGAATGCATCTGGTGCTCGACCCGGGAGGCCGGCACCTGGTTTTGATTGTTGCAGGGGGTGCAAGAAGAAATTGCAAGGGAATCTACTTCGAATTTCGTATATGTATTTAAGGCCTATCTATTACAAAATTTCCGAGCTTGTGGCCCGGCCTGCCTATTACAATGCCTACCGAAGAGGAGGAAAACTGGGCTCCCATTCTTCTTGATGACCACCTGCCTGGAGAGGGAGCTGGAGGTTAACTTTCAAGAGCATATTCAACTGGAGTATGGTCACATCCTTATAAGAGGATGGGAAGGGTTTCGGGAGTGGCCGCCTAGACTACCGACTCCTTCCCCGAAGCTCTACCCGGGTCCCCGTCCTCCTCCAGGGGCAGCTCCTCAAGGTCGGCCCCAACGTCCTTCCTGCGCACCAGCTCTTTCAGGGCATGCCCCTTGCAATACCCGTCGAAGAGCCAGTCCACCTTCTCCTCGGCCTGGGGGTCGTACTCCTTGAAAGCAGCCAGGTCGAAGCCAGGCAGGCCGAGCACCTTGACCTTGTTCAGGGCTCGCGCGAAGCCGACCTGGGCGACGGGCCCGTTGAGGAGCGCGACGTCCTGGATGAACTGGTCAGAGGAGATGAACTCCCGAATGGCCTTCTTACGCTCCCGGCTGACGGTGCCTGAGAGCTCGATGGCGTGGTCCTCCCTCAGCTTGGCCACGCCGGCCTTCTCCTGGTCGAGCTCTGACCTTGTGGAGGCGAGCTGGACTTGGGCTGTTTCTAGCTCTTTCTCGGCCTTGCCCAACTTGGCCGCGAGGGAGTCCGCTTCCTTCAGTTTGGCCTTGAGGGAGTCCGCCTCCTTGAGGGCCTGGGTGAGCCTCTGCTCCGCCTCCCGTTTCTGTTTCTGCAACTTCTCTAAGTCGGGAGATAGCTCGGAGAAGCGGGACAGCAAGGCGGCTCCAGCGGCATGGGCCTGAGAGAAGAAAGGAGTTAGCATGATGCGCGGCCGAACTGGGGGTCAAAAGCGAAGATGGCCTGGAGGCCGGAAAGCCTACCTGGGCCTGGGCGGTACAGTACACTTCTTGGAGCTCGGAGGGGGAGGCTAGCTCCATCCACCTCCTGTCCCGAGGGAGGACCGAGCCTGTCACCCACTGGTTGGCCACCTCGGGGAATTGGGCTCGGTCATTGATGGAGAGCTCCCAGGACGGGCAGAAACGCCGGGGATCATGCATTGTGGGGGCCTGCCCCGGCTTCAGGGGGCCACGTGGCGGAAGTGCCACGAGCTTGGGGGAGTTGCCTGCAGGGCATGCTCCTCGGCAGAGCCGACACCCAGGTGAACGGGACCCCCCGAGGACATCTGGAGGGGAGGGGGCTGTGCTGGAACCAGCGCGAGCTTCTTCCCGGGCTGGGAGGGCTCGTCAGCTCGGCCCCTCTTCTGCCCGGTCGCCTTCTTCTTGTTGTTGGCGGACTTCTTGGAGGGGGAGGAGGCGTCTTGCGTTTGTGTCTGGGGGGCTTGGCCTCCCCCCGAGGTCGGGGCCGCCCCGGGGGCCTCCTTGGCCGCCTCCGGCTGAGAAGCGGGGGTGTCCTCCTCGGTGGGCAAGCCCAACAGCTTGGAGAGCTTCCTCACTGCAGCAAACACAGCCAAGTCAGCAAAAGGCAAGACAGTTTAGAAAATTACGACATGCTGTAGATACAACAGGTAACAAAGGCAAAGTCAGCGTTACAGGTGTCGAGATTGGGCTCGGGGGTCACCACCTCCCCGGAGGACTCGGACAACGTCCCCATCAGCCCGACCGCGGAGATCTGCTTTGTAGAGAGCTTGGTGGCATCAAGCTTCACTTGGGAGCCCGACAGCTGGCTTAGGGTTTCGTAGTCCAGGTCCTCCGGGTAGGAATCGGCCTGGACCTTTCCAACCTTCCACACGTTAGGGGGAAAATGTGTGGACTTGACAAAGAAGAAGTCCTCCTTCCAGTTTTTCACGGAAGAAGGGACTCCGTGGAACAACTCCTGGGCGCCTTTCCCTCCCCGGGTTTGGGGACCGCGGCGGGAGAAGTAGTACCATCCAGGGCGGGCGGCCTTAAGGATGAAGGCAGCCCGGAAAAGGGAGAGAGAGTAGGGGATATCGCAAAGCAGGCAGTAGATCAGGAATCCGGTGATGATCCTGATAGAGGTGGGGTGGACTTGAGTGATTCTGAGCCCCCAGTGGTTCAGAATCTTGGTTAGAGCTGAAGGAATAGGGAGACGGAGCCCTGCGATGAGCTGCTCCCTATAGATGGCAACGAAGCCGGGGGGAGGTCGGCAGGCACCGTCATCGGGCCCGGCAGCCCTCGGCTCGTAGGCCGGAGGAATGGAGTAAGACTTGGCCAGCTCGGCCACGGCTTTGGGTGACAGGGTGGCCTCCTGCAGGTCAGGATACCCATAGGAGAACTCGGGATCCTCCCCCTGCTCGGAAGCAGGGGTCCCCTCAGAGGAACCCCTGTCCTCCCCAGCTCCACCCTGGGCTCCGCCAGGGAAATCGTTAGGAGACTGGGGGGAAGGGGTGGAGGCGGCCTGCCGCTTGATGAGGGCGTCAAGCTCAGCCGTTTCCTCTACGGCTCGGGCTGAAGGGGAGTGGGCGGAAGGAGAACTCATGATGACTATGGGGTCAAGCTGATCAGGGTTGGAAGCAGAGGATGAAGAAGGAGAAAGAGAGGGAGATGATGAAGATGAAGAGGAGATGAAGATTCTGGTGGCCCTACGACGGACTGGAGTCTGGGAGGCGGTGAAAGTGACGTCGGATAGGCCCGACATAAAATGCAAAGGATGGCAGGAGGAGGAAAGGAAATGTGCAAAGAAAGGGGGAAGGACTTACTAGCAAACAAGGAATGTACTGGAGTTGAAGTGGGGTCGCCGGAATCTGGGGGGCTGTTGGCCGGAAACACACTATTAGAAGTTGGAAACGAACGAGAAAAGGAAGAAATGGCAAATAGAGTTAACTGAAATTTGGCGGCCACCATTTATAGGGAGCGAAATGGGGGGAAGACGGTTGCTTGAATTTGAACCGTCCCATGTGAACACATTTAATGGGGTACGGAGACCGAAGGGACACAACAACTGAGAGGACGCGGACGCCACTTCCTAATGTCAGCACTGTCACGGAGGTGACCACGGCAAAGCAGCGTGATGATGGGCTTCCACGTGGCTAAGTGGTAGATTAGGTCTGCCTGGGAGTCTGACCTAATCCAGGGGGCTAGTGCAGAGGTCCCATCCTGGGCCTGCACACGTGGCAGCCCAGGGTCGACCCGAGCTGGGCTTGCACCCCGGGCCCACGGGGAACCAGCCCAGGGTGCGCGGCGGCTAGGGCTCCGGGAGGCCCCCGAGAGCTACCCCGCAGAGGGCGGGAAGAATCCCCCTCGGCGCGGGGTGGGGAGCTATCCACGGCAAGTCCCGGAACGTACGGAGGTCGGACTCTTCAACAGGTATAAATGGTAACCCATACCTACTGTGCAAAGGACGCTCACTATTCGGCCAATCCACTCTGGCTAAGTTAATCCCCGTGAACCCTCCTCACCGGAAAACTAACTTGATCATCTGAGTGCCCTCGGGGACCACCTCGGGGCCCCCTTTGTGAGATCATTTCTTTCTGTTTTGTAGGCTTGGGACGAGCTCTTCCATCAGCGCTCCGAGCTCATCAGGTCAGCTCGGTCAGGGGAAGTTCCGTGCTTCTTCAGGTATGTTAAATTTTAGTGTGGGATGGAATAGAATCTACCCCAAATCTATTGGAAAGTTGGAAAAAAAAGAAAAAGGGGGCCGTTGTGGTGCACCGTTGTAACTTCAGCAACGCAACAGAAAAAAAAAAAGAGGAGGAAAGTTCGCCAGCAAGTGCTGGCAACAATGACCGAATGGAAGGGTTTGGCCAAGAAAAAAAAAAGAATAGTCAAGAATTGCGGCGTTGCTAAAGGCAAACAAGGAAAGGCCAGGCAAAGAGCAGGCCGGAAAAAAAAAAGAAGCAGCGGATGCTGCTGTTGTTGTACCACTGCCGAGTTGTAAGGTAAATGGAGGTTAGAGTTTTAGGAAAAAAATTGGCAAGTATTACTTGGGCCAAAACACAGTATAGGTTTAATTAGAGGTGTCAAAATGGGTGACTTGGACGGGTTTGAATTGGGTAAAATGGGTAATAGGTATAAGTGAGTCAACTCATTTATACCCATTTAATTAGATGGGTATAAATGGATAAGTCAAAAAATGAATTGGGTAACCAATTACCCATTTATAACCCATTTATTTTAACTTTTTGTAAACTCATTTAAATTCATTTTTGCAAACTAAGTTATGAATTTATACCACTTGACTCACTTATACCCATTTAATTAGATGGGTATAAATGGGTAAGTCAAAAAATGAATTGGGTAACCCACTTACCCATTTATAACCCATTTATTTTAACTTTTTGTAAACTCATTTAAATTCATTTTTGCAAACTAAGTTATCAATTTATACCACTCTTTGTACCCATCATTAGTTTTAAATATTTATTTATAATGTTCAATAAACTTAATTACCAATTTTTTTTCATTTATACTCTGTGTCACAAAATTACCTATTATTTAATAATTGAATAATAAGAATATAAAAATTTGAACTAAGTACTATAAAAATTAATATAAAAACTTAATCCAAAAATTTTGAACCCCTAACATTTTTTTCAAATATAAATTTAAAATTTCATTTTAGAAAGATAAGAAAATAGGCTAAAATTTATCATAAATTAGTAATACTGAAAAATGAGCAAGTTAACAAACTAAGAGAAAATAAAATAATAAGATAAAACCAACAAATAATAATAATAATAATAATAATAATAATAATGAAACAAAAGTAGTTAACATCATGACAAAATGAAAAATTTGAAAAAAAAAGGGTGGGGAAAAGAAGAGACTTGGGGGGAAGAGAATTCTAAATGGGTTAATTGGGTTTGATGGGTTATCCAATAATACCCATTTAATTGGGTAATCCATTTATACCCATATACAAAAATTTAAAATACCATACCCATATCTATTCATGGGCGGGTATGGGTAAATTTAATTAAGTGGGTTGATTTGCCACCTCTAGATTTAGTGAATTTCAATAGATAAATTTTAGATATAATTAACCCATCTTTATAGACTATCATGGGTATTAAATTTCAAAACCTAACCCAAGAATATAGGCCTGCCTGTCATCCACACCAGGAATAAATAGAGTTTCCGAAAAAACCTGCTAGTGGAAGCAGGCCTCCTAGGGATAAGAGACATAGGGCTAAAGAGAGAGCCAAAAAAGGATCTTTCGTGTATAATCTTGCATAATCTCGAATGTTAACTGTTCTAGTACGTAGACCAAATAATACAATGCAAGCAAAAGTTCCTAGATTCATGCAGATATAGAAGAGCATATAAGTTATTATGCTTGCATATCCATCATTTGAGTTTCCAACAATTATTCCAATAATTACATATCCGATTTGACCTATCGACGAATATGCAAGCATACGTTTCATGCTTGTTTGAGTAATAGCAATGAGATTTCCAATATCATGCTAAGAATAGCTAGAATTTCCAGAAGAAGATGCCATCCGTTTGATGAGAAATAAAAAGGAATATCGAAAATTCGAGTGGCTGAAGCTGAAGCAGCTACTTTCGAAGTAACAGAAAGAAATAATTTTTGAAGTTTAAAAATTTAGTCATTTAAGCTTATACTTAATTAATTGAGTCTAAGACACTTAAATAGAAATCTAAAATATCTTAATCTAACCTTATTAGATTAATTTATACAATGTAAGATAAATCCTAGATTGTTAAACAAAATACTTAAAATAATAATAATAATAATAATAGTGATAATAATAGTAATGATAACGCTAATATAATAATAATATAGATATGGATGAAATAAATTAAAGATATAAACAAAAATAAAATGAAAATATGTACAAGTGGAATAAACTAAGACTATAATTATAATAATAAGTCTATACATAAATAATAATAACACTTACACATGCGCAAAAATAGAAGTAAAGCAAAAGATAATAGTAACTAATTAACAAATATATATAAATAGTAATAAAATAAAATAGTGATAACAAGGACAATAACGATAATAATAAAATAATAAAAAAATATATATATATGTATAGTAAGATAATAGTCAAGATAATAAATATAATTATGAATAATTATTTTCTTTTAAATTAGGAAACTTTACAAAAAGAGAACTTTTCAAATTAAGAAACTTTCTAAAATAGAAACTTTCCAAAAATAGAAATTGTCCAAATTAGGAAAACGCTGGTAGGGTTCATATAATAGTCTAGACATGAATCTTCGACTCGCTCAGAGTTTGTATATTTATATATTTATAAGAAATATCAACTAATTAGGAAACCTATGCATTTGATAGGTAGTTTCACTCGAGTAACCAGACAAAGGTAGGTGGTACTTACCCTTTTGATTGACAAGGTCATGGTAATTCGGTATAGAGTCCGGCCGATTGACCTATGTATGTAATGAGACCAATCGATAATCATGAAACCTATTGATCGCTCACCTAGAAGAGGTTTAATCTCTATGCTAAATATTTAGAAGCCAATCATTGTATGTACTTGTTTAGAGTTGACATGAAACGACTTATGGATTTATGACTTTCATATACAGTTACAAATAAGGTGTTTATCAATTGTGTGTCATTCATTATTATTGATTATTTTACAAATAACGTTATTTTCATGATTATGGATGTGAATGATGTGCAAATAAGTTGATATATATATATATATATGTAAAGTTATGGGTGCATGGTCCAACAAAGAGGTAGATACTACCTATTGAGCGATTTGTCGCTCAACTCACTTTTTTTTACTATTTTTGCAGATTCTGAAGAGTATGAGTTGATTTACGTAGAAGATCCTAAGGATGATTTTTATTAGTTTTAAGTGAATTGAAACCAGCAGCCTAGCTGCTTCTAACTGTTAGTTTTATTTATTTTCTTCTCCCGTTGTTTTAATCAGAGAATAAATGTGCGAACTTATTGGATATTCGTAGACTACGTTTTATTTAAGATTTGTACTGCACTTTATTTAGTTATACTAGTTAGTACCTTCTAAATTTAGTCTAGTTTAATGTTTTATGGTATTCTTGAGCGGGATTTGAGAATACGGCGGATATCATGTGACTGGCGCGTGCGAGTCAGAGGCGTGACATATACCTACATGCAGAATAATATTATATATATAATATATATACATATACATATATTATTTTAGAGCATACATCACAGGCCTCTTTCAGTACATTCTCTTCACACATAGAAATAAATTCGTGAGAGTATTTAATTTAGCTATACATTTACATGAAGCATGCAAATATTCTTATATTTTTCAAACATCGAATGGTTAAAAGAAATTTGAAACTCTTTCTTTTATCTCCACTTTTTTGAACTAAGGTAAAATATAAAAAAACTCCCTATGATTTGACAAATGTTCAATTTAACTCCCTTTGATTTGAAAATCTACATTATAACTCCCTGTAATTTCGACTAAATTGAAAATTGGACAGAAAACATCAAATATAACGATTGTGTGTGAAATATTAATATTGCCTCTACTATATTTAAGATACTTTCCATTCAATTTATAATTTAGTTGAAATCGTAGGGAGTCACAGTATAATTTTTCAAATTAGAGAAAGTTAAATTGAATATTCGACAAATCATAGGGGTTCATTTATATAGGGACAATATTGACATTTCATGTATAACCATTAAATTAGATACTTTCCGTGCAATTTTCAATTTAGTTGAAACCATATGGAGTTATAGTATAGATTTTCAAATTAGAGAAAGTTAAATTGAACATTTTGCAAATCACAAGGTGTTTTTTGTATTTTACCCTTTGAACTATAATACAACAATTTTGGAGCACAACGTCAACTCGTCAAGTAGGTTAGAAAATAAGTAGAGCCATTTTCTTCATGTTGAATGAGTTGAATGATGACATTTCCAGTTTCATGTTATAATTGAAATATAGGAACGTAGCTAACATCGCATCTTCTAATACCTGGCTAATATCCACAATCATAATTGAAATACTTGTAGCACTTTTTTTTTTTTTTAATCTATTTTTATAGCGTTCCCTCCTATAGCACTTTTTTAACAAACATATATCGTAGCTTTCATAGCGTTCCCCGCCTAAAATTACCAGCTGATTTCTCTCCTTATCAATGCAGGCCTACAAGAAAAGCCTTCCTAATAACCATGCAATTGTGTTGCACATTTCTTTCTTCACACCAGGAGGACGAAATATAAGAACAAGCTGACAAAGAAATACTGAAGCCAAGGGCATTATGATGTTAAAACTAGAAAGTGAAGATGCAGAGGCGCAGAGAGTTGTTTTTAAAATGGTCCGAGTGCCTAGAGGTATCTTGACGAGTGTCTTGAGAGATTTTAATCAAGTCACAGAACAGATTTAACAACAAATCTTGAATTCTAATGATGATGATGAGAAAGTTACGATACAATGGAGCGAACATAAAGGCGTTGCGACCATGCTGTCTTTGGCCGCATATATATGTTATAACACCCTAATCTTTTAACCTATTCACAAGCCAATTTCGTGTCAAAGCTACTCAAACAGATTGCAAAAGCCTGAAATGCAGACAAAGGATAGCGGTAATCCATGGTAAACATATCTTTGCCCACCTTGCCAAACTGCAAGATGATTTTGTCATGGTCAGTTTGAGTTGGTTGGGAGGTGGTTGAAGCACTTGCAGCTGGTTGGGTGGCAGCGATCAACTGAAAATTTTTGACAGATGCCACCGTTACCCGGCCTCGAAAATTTAGGCACCAGCACTGTAATTGTTCGTGCCATCTAGGTGCCTTGTTCTTGAGGATTAAAGGTTTGACCTTACCCTCCTCATCTTCATTTCCCGGCACACCAATATCAGAAAATCTTGAGCTGCTGAACTCCGTAGAATGATCCAGAGATTTTGAGAAAGAAATACTCCGGAACGAGTCTTCCAGACACCTTGGAAGGAGCTCAGGTTGGCCCGGTACCGTTCCGCCAGCGTCAAGTGCCGAGGCTGGAATTGATTGCATTACACAATGCATTCTCCGTGGACCCCGTGTTCCCAGCACATTTAGCTCATATGTGATCTGAGCTATGTTATAACTTCCAGTTGGCACTTTTGGAGAGACCTTCTTGGAATAGAATCTGCGGCTTGTTCTCCCAGGTGGAGGGACATTTGTACAGGTATACGGAGGTTGCGTGTCGTATATTATGAATTTCGTGCCAAGAAAATTTGATCTGCAACAAAAAAGATTTTGCAGAAGAAAATCACATTGGAGTACTAAAAATGCATCATCAAATTGAAAAAAATGGTGTCTCAAGCTTTAACGAGATAAAGAAATCCAAACTAGCAAGAAAACCAACATTTACGATGACATATAAAAGCATAATCCCTTGAACTAGTTGAATCCATAGAGTTGCAAATGCCAGAAAACCAAATTGACTGAAAGTCAAGCAGCCCAGTGACAACTACGGTCTAAGGCATTGCAGATCCATACAAGAAATCTTCCTCACGTACACAAAAATATCGGGATATAGATCGTAGCAATTCCATTGGAAATTTGTCAAAACATTAATATATCAGTTAAACCAACTCAATTTCAACACAAAAACCCTCTATGACAGGTCAGCATTAGATTGGAGAGAAGAAAGCTACCGACCAGTTTGCTGCTTATCAAAATATTATAACATGTTATGACCAACAAGTGTGAGTTGAGGGGAGAGATGGGTTGGGTGGGGTATGGAGGGAGGGAGCGTCAGTGAGAGGCCTCGGGTTCGAAATCTCCCACTTACACCCCCTCCCCCCCCAAAAAAAAAGAACTTCATTAACCATTTTCTGACCAGAAATCTGTTTATGTGCTTTTGTACAAACTCTCGCAAACCGTGACTTTTAATTTTTACCTGTAGGTTTTCTGAACTTGCCACAAATCTTCAAAGAGATTACCCTTTGCACAAGTCTATAAAATTTACCTTTCACATGTTGCAAGAAGATAATATCTTATAGCCTAAAAAAATTGGGGGACTTTAGCTTAATTTAGTATAATGTTTATTTTGATGCCTCTTTTCAAGAATGGGGATGTTGTTTTGTCTGGAATTAAAATTTTAGCAATGGTGTTTGGCCTAAAAAGCCTCTATTGATGCAAAATACCCAGAATATGCTAAGTGAGCAGAAGAACAATAAGAAACAGGAATCTGCAAGTTTCAGATAGAGTGAAATAGATGCTGGACATTTGAATTTTCTGAAAGAATCCAATTCTTATTTATCTAACTTTACTTCTGAAAAACCTCTCAGTTTTGAGGCAATTCAGAACACTAAACGTGTACAAAGGAATAAATGGACCAAACCTTAGCTTTCCAATGTATGTGCTGCTTGATCTCGAAATGTTATCTGCATCCATTGAGATAACATACTCCGTGCAGGTAGTTCGCCGAGTACGTTTTGCGGAGAGAAGAAACTTACCATTTTCAACTAGCAAAGCTGTAAATTCAATTGCAATCACAGTTAAACACAACCAACCAAAAGAAGAAACTTAAGTGCACACATATTGCGGTAAAAGAATAATTTAACTCCATGCATTTGCAGGCTAGCCAAGTATACTTAATGCAATAGTTAGTAAATTAAACATTCAAATAACATGCAACAAATACAAGTAAAATACTGCGACCAGTAGCAACTATAGACATTGGAAAAACATTCACATATATGGTGTAAAAATGAAGTGGTCCCTAAATTTGTCTCTCCAAGTTTTCCTTCTTAAACTGCAACTTTGAAATTATTACTGAAAGAAGGCAATTCCTGAATTATTACTTTGAAATTATTACTGAATTTTGTGCTTTAGATATTCCTGAACTGAATATCAGATTTTAAAACAAAACGAAAAGGAGTATTGATAGCGAAAACTAACTCGATCATTCAACAAAGATCTTCATTCTAAAGCAAAAGTAGATTCTAGTACAAGGGCTGAAAGTAATGCTTACCAGGACTAAGACACAAGAAAAGATGGTATGTTAGATTAGATTTATCCCTTTTGATGAAGCACTGGATAGTTCCATCACGTGGCCCTGGCTGGAAAACCAAATGGATGAAGACTCAGTATCAGTTAAGCTACTTAATGTTGTATACTACATTGTAGAGCAAAAAGATAATCAAAAGAATTGCCAAATTCAGGTAACACTTCAATGTAAAAAGTAACATGCCATTGATTGCATGGCTGAGACATGAGAAAAAAGAAACAAATATACCTGCTTAAGAGAAACTGGAAAAGTGAGCTTCCCACAAAATTCTGGACTTTTTACAATTTCTTTACACATACTCCTCCATGACCTGCATACGGCAGCACAAGCCACGACATGCTTACGCCCTGGCCACGTAGTCTCACTCTCCTCTAGCCTTCTAATTACATCAAAGAGTAGCTCCGGTGGAAGATTAGCCCAACGGCTGTTTTGAATTACCAAAGGCTGTTCATTTGAATCATGAAATGAACCATGAGACTTCCCCCGATGATGGCCAGGTAATCTTACATTAAAACTCCGTCTCGATAGGCTCCCAAAACTATCTCTTACATCACTAACTATACTGCGGAACGACATCTAGTTCCCAATGTAGAGGCAAGAACTTAAGTGACAAATAACCAATACTATTCTCTAGCCTCTGGATATGCCTCTTTTCCAATTTACTATCTCCCACTTGACATGTGAATCTGACTGGAAATAAGCAAAAGAAAATCATGTTTCAGCCACAAAATTTAGTAGCCAAAAGGAAAAGAGAAAGGTAAAAAGAGAAAAAGAATATAGAAGAAAAGAAAAGAACAGAAAAGAAAAAGAGTAGTAGAAAAAGGCAGCCTCACATGGACCACAAAGTGAAAAAGATCACAGAACTTGTATCAGATGAAACTTTTATAGGTTATTAAAGTAGATCTAGATAAGCTCCCTCTTTGCCACTCACACGAGAAAAGTTGAGAACCAGCTACTCGGGGTCAAACATATATACAAGTACAGATTTATTGTGTGCTTCTGTTTGAGAGTAAGTAACATATGTTTCCTTGTACAAGTAACAATTCCAAACTGATACTAGTTAAGGTAAGCAATTCCACTCTAGGAAGAAATAATTCAAGAATCTCCATAACTCACCCAAGTTACGGGATTTTGAGTACTTCCTACAAAGATATGAACACAGAGGTCAACAGTATCAACAAGAGCATCAAAAAAATTACTGCTTCAACAAAGGAACCTTAAAACATATCAGCAACTTGGTTCTTTACCAATATTGTTGTAGAGCTCTTGAGGACTATTAATCTAAATCAAGCCAAACAAACTACAGATTACAAATCTAAACCAAACATGGCCTCGGCAGTTCAGTAGTGTTAGTGCCTACAGGTTTCATCCATGTCTCTTTCTAGCAAAACCTGTTATTATTCCGACATTTATTCTGCAATAACATTTGGCCAAAACTCACCTTTCTAAAGAGCTGTAAACTGAACAAGGCTTTGTAACTCCTTGAAGATCTGCAATAACTACAAAAATAACATTAATTGTCGAAAGGGTTTACCAATCGAAGCTAGAAATCCAAAAAAGCCACAAACTTTACCAAAATTTTCCCCCATAAATTAAGCCAACCAAACTTAAAAATACAAAAAAGGCTTCAAAATTCAAACTTTAATACGCAGCCTAAAATCCCATGATCCCCCCTTTGACCCAAAAGATTAAGCGAAAATAGAAAAAAAAAGTCAAAAATGACTCTAACCAAGGAAAAAGAAATTCACTTGTAGAAAAATATTTACAGTGATTGTACTCAAACCACAAAATGAAAGCCATTAGTGATAAAAAGGTTCTAAGTAGAAGAAAAGAATAAAGATAAGAACTTGACGCAAGCGTGAGATGGACAGAGCATTAATTTAAGATCTGAAGAAGAAAAAGGCCAAAGAAAGACGGGATGATAGATCTGTACCTGAAAGAAAGTCAGCCAAGCCCAGGTGAATGAATGAATGAATGTCTCTCTCTCTGTCTCTGTTCACATTCACATGGGAAAGTTTTCTGATAAACTTTTCAAACCCAGAAGAAGAAGCAGAAGCAGATCACAAAAATAAGAAGTGGGTCAGACCCCCCAGTTACATGTATATTGGTTGTATTACCCACTTTCACCTTCTATTCCAATCACACACACTAATACACACACAAGAACACACATTCACATACTAACTATCTCTCTCTTTCCTTAACACGGACTCAGAAGTGCCATTAAATGTAGTTCAACGAACCAGAGAGAGATAAGCAAGAAGAAGAACAAAGGAGGAGAAAAGAAAATGAATTAGTAGTAAAAAAAAATGGAGTACATATTAAAGATATGTAGTTAAAGAGAGAGTCCCTGCATGCTTTATTGTTTGTTTATTAGGTGAAATGGGCAAAGGCCTATTATATTTGGCCACTACCAGTGACGGAGGCAGGATTTTTTTTTTGGGGGGGCCAAAATTTTTTCCTAATAAAATTATCTTAATTATTATGTTCAAAATAATTTTCTTCTATTTAAATATATAACATCTAAAACTATCAAATATTAAATTTAATTATAAAGGCATGTCTATTCATAAATATACCGTACAGTCATAACAAAAAAGATACCCTTTGATTAAATATCTTATAACATCACAAACCATCCAATTTGCACATTATGAGAAGATGCTCTCCAATATGTCACCTATGCAATATATATATATAACCTTGTAATATAAATGTAACTATTTTCAATTAAAAAAAGATAAAAGTTATGTTATCATACTTTGAAATTTCAACATCTTTTCTTAGAAGTAAATTGAGCTCTAAGCTCTTTCATAAAACTAAATTCATCTATGATTGAATCACTGCTAAATTTTTCAGCAACCTTCTTTTCTATATACACAGTTAGACAATCATTCAAGAAATTATCTTCCATCTTGTTTTGGAGCTTTGTCTTGATTATTTTCATAATTGAAAATGCCCGCTCTGAAGTTGCAGTTGATACAGGAAGAGTAAGAACAAGTCGAATCAATCTATCAATAACATGATATATCACTGATTTTCTTGTCTTCACCAAGCCTTGACATAACTCATTAATACCAGATAATTCTTGCAATTCAGGATGATTTGGAATGTCGAGCTCAAAATGTTGAAGTTCTATTCTTAGACGTACTAGTTCTTGCTCCATAAACTCATTTGGATAGAACTTCTCTGCAAGTTTACAAATATCATCAATCTTGAACAGCATAAATCCATTTCTAGGATCTAAAGCAGTGCTCAAAATAAGCAATTCCACGGTATGATCCTTAAACCTGCTATGTAACTCTTGCAATTGATAATCAATTGTTGCAAGAAATATATCCACTCGATAATAATGCCCCACACTAATCTCATCATGATGACTTCGAGATCTACCACGTCTTGCAATATATTGAGCATTCATACATGGGATATCAATTTGATGTTGCTCACAAAATAATTTAACTTTCACCAAGAAATCATCCCATCCCGAATCTCGAAAAGTCTTCAGTAGCTTTGTTGTGCTTGAGACAAGATGCATTGCATTCAAAATATCTTGAGATTTATGTTGTAATGCTATATAAAGAAGATGAGTAATTTCCATAATGTCTTTCATAAGATGCAAAGTGAAAACAAACTTAAAGGATAACAACTGATTCAAAGCAAAATTTGCATCTCTACGTTAAGAGTATGAACCTCCATCTACTGCAATGTTACTTAAAACCACACAAGTAGCATTGAACATTTTCAGTAAACTAGAAATAGAATCCAAATGAGAACCCCAACGAGTATCTCCAGTTCGTTTTAAAGTGCCAATTTGATTAAGCTCCCTTCCAGTTTCAAGTTCACCATTAGCAATCTTAGTAGCAACTTCAATTGCTTGAGCCTCCTTTAATTCATCATTACGTTTGTTAGATGCAGTAACAATGTTGATAATGAAAACTAAATTGGAGAAGAATTGGTGAACAGAAGCTACTTCTCTAGAAACTGCAACTAAAGCAAGTTGAAGCCTATGAGCCAAACAATGAATGTAATAGGCATATGGACATATCATGGCAAATTAAAGCTTGCAGGCCATTCCATTCAAAGATGACTAATTCATATATATATATATATATATATATATATATCAACTCTCATAATATAAACTAAAATTGAAAAAATTTAGGGGGGGCCAATTTTATTTTACACACATATTTACATATTATGAATTAAAATTCTCAAAACTTAGGGGGGGCCATGGCCCCCCTCTGCCCCCCCTTGGCTCCGTCATTGGCCACTACGTGATCAGAAAGCTGGGATACCAAGCAATGACCAAACAGGGCGTTTTTTGACTTTTTCCGGTTTGGTGTCGAGCGTGTACGAGACAACTTAAATTGAACGTGCCAGTGTTGAAATTTTTTTTTTCCAACAATAACATTTTAGAGCGATTAACACTTGATAATACAAGAATTAATTACAAAAATGGTAGCTATCCCATATCCTTTCTTGCTAGATTTATTAGCCACGTTGGAAAATTATTTTTCCATTCAATATTCTTAACTAGTTTGGCAGCAAATTGTGCCAGGAAATGGCTACAACCATTGCTAGTGTTGAAATTTGTTTGATTATTTTAATGAGTTTAAAATTTTGTTCACAATTTTAGTTTAGTTATTTAAATCATCTAAGCTCAAATGCACTTTTACCGAGTCGAACCTTTTATAAGTAAAGTTCCAATTTTATACTAATTAAGCTATACTCGAGTTCAGTTTGAAAGTTTAGTGAATATAAAATACTGTTCAAGTTTGAGTTGATTAGTTAGCGAATTAAATTCGAATAAACTCTTAGTGAATCGAACTTTATTTGATCATCGAATAGGTTAATTCGTCTTTCAACCATAGCGTGTGACTTTACTGTTATGATTTGACTAATAGGTACCCAGCAGGTACTCATCCTGAAGGGTTGAGGTGTTAATTTTTTTTAGAAAAAATATAATTAGTTGAGAAAGTGTTTAAATATAGAGGGTGCAACAATTATTATGCATATTCATTTAATAAATTAAATGACTTTAAGTATGTTAACGAATTCTAGTATATGCTAATTATAAAAATCCTATTAGTATTACTAGTGATAAAGATAGGTCCGATATGTGTGCAATGCAAGAACAATCACTTTTTATACGGAAGAATTTAGTATAAAATTTTCATAAACAGAAAAACTTCGATTTTTTAAAAGTTTTTTTTAATAGAATTTTAGTTACTTGGTGGTTACATTATTGTTAGTGGGTGATTATGGGTGAAAATTAGTTATGGTTACATTAATTGACAATATGAATAATATGTAATAAGGTAATAAAGATATAATTAAATAATTGCGAGGGTAAAGTTAAAATTCTAAAAAGTGACAAAAAATTTTACACAAAACCCAATGCTTTTTTCTTTATATATACTATATAGACATTAATTGCATAGACTTCAACTCGCTCAGAAATTTATCAGAGGAAGTTGTTTTCTTTGGCTCATTTTTTGGGTCTATGTAGATTGCAATTCTGTCACTTCTGCCTCTTGTCAATCAAAGAGTCGCTCTAAGGGAAGATTTGCACAGCAGACATCTTTTTTCGTCGCTACCTGCCAATTCTTCAAAAAAAAAAAAAAAATCTTTGATTACCTTAAAAAATTATGATGCAATATTATTGTAATACCGACGTAGAAAAGGTAAAACAAAAATAAAACTCTGAATATATCCCAACATCGGATGGATTTAAGATAAAGGAAGAAAGAAACTTTTGATTTGGAATAGCATTTGAATTCATGTTTTTCAATGTAACATTAAGTATTGAGATTGAGGTGTTGATTTGGCATCATGCGTTACGATTTAATTGTCTACGAACAACGCTGATAGAAAGATATATGTCTGTAGCACAAATGCGAAATGTCCCTCTACAATAAAAAGAAGTATAAATATCAAGTGTAACGGACATTCAACTGTTTTTCCATATATGTAACGTGGTGTTAATTTTTTTTTATCTTCTAATTGCATATAATTAATACCCATAATAACTCACGGGGCACAAATCGCTTCACAACTATTTGGATTTTGTGAAATGAATTTGTTTTAATTTGCGAGGGTTATTTGTGTATATTGAGGATGCACTATCAGGTATGAGCGCGTGTCGAATGTGTAAGAATTGAAGTTTAAATTCCTGCATATGTGACACGTATTTATATTTTACAGTGTAATGTTTTAGAGTCTTTCTTTGAATCAAATTTTTTTTTTAAAAAAAAAAGTAAGAAGTGAAAATAAAAAAAATTCATGGAATTGACAAAGATCATACACTACTGCAACCGACGTTTGCCTTCTGTACTAGGATAATCTCCTTTTTGAAGCACATTATTATTATTATTATTATTATATCTGTGCTTCAATTTGTAAAGCAAGAAGATTATCCTTTATCATCGAGCAATTACTGGTTTACTTTTCAACTTTTCGGCCGCGACCCTTTTATCACAGGAAAGATGGACAAAACACAGACGCAGATTGCAGACGGACAAAACAAACGACTCCTTGACTTTGATTGCACTGACCATCAATCAACAAAAGTGGAGTGGTGGAAAAGTGAAACCAAATTCTCAAAACTAAAGTCTCAGCCTAAGCATCCAAAGAATGTGCAGTTTGCAGCCCCATTGTCTAATACATCTGAAAAGCTCACTGCTTTTGCCTTGATATTTCAAACACCTAACATGCAGTTTGGATCATCTTCAAAGAGCCACATTCCAATTTCCACCATACATTAGCGAGCGAGTCAGTCATGTGTTCGTTCTTCTTCTCCTTCTTTTCTTTTTTATTAAGTGGGATTCAAAATCTCGCACCTACAATCTCTTCTACTTTATCGTCCAGTCCAATAATATAAGATTAGTGTATTTGGACAGGAAATTATTTGTCCAATTATATTTGCTTACATCACCAGTACAATTTTCAATACACCTTTTTATCTTCTCAATTACCTTTTTATCTCACATACATCACATCACAAAAAATGTTACAGTAAAAATATCTCAAATAATTTACAATCCAAACACTTGGGAAAATAATCAGCTGTCCAAACAAATATATGTTTCTCCTGTAGTAATACATATTGATTCATTATATTTCATCGGCACATCATTTTTCTTCTAAAGAAACTGAAGACAAAAAAAAAATCCTCAACTATTCTAGTATATCTAGATGTTTACGTGCGCCATCAGATCATCATGACTTTAACTTGTAAAAAATTAATAGCTTAGAAATTGCAGAATATGGTATCAAGACCCGATTACTGCATGGTGCATGCCAATTGGCATATGCTTAATTGGAATCTCTGTTATATGTTGAAATAATAATATGATAATGGACGGTTTGTAGTAAACGAATTTAAAACTTTATCTGGTGCTAGTCAATTTTGGGAGGTGTGTTGCATCATTTGCCAACTAATCCAGCTATTACTAGTATTGCTGATGTTCATCCAAAAGAATACTACAAATATATGCGATATAACTCAAGCTTCATAATTGTGCACTAATCCAGCTATAATTAGGTTTGTTTGGATAGGGTATTATTTGAAATATTATTTGGAATAATTACTGTAGCACTTTTTGTGATGTGATGGTTGGAAATATAAAAAGGTGGATTGAAAAATGTGTTTAT
Source organism: Coffea eugenioides (assembly GCF_003713205.1). NCBI lineage: Eukaryota > Viridiplantae > Streptophyta > Magnoliopsida > Gentianales > Rubiaceae > Coffea > Coffea eugenioides. Next base: position 23,521,166 of record NC_040036.1, read on the forward strand.
GATGCGATTGAAATATTATTTGGGATAAGTTTTGTATCCAAACACTCCCTTTTTCCTTTTTTCTTATTTCAGATATTCTCTACCACGTCTTAGATGACTAATTCCCGTTAGTGGCAGACCGGCAGTACTCTTTTTTTTTTGTCTATTATCATCATTTACATCTATTTCTACTCCTGTTCTAATCTATATTATGGAAGAATCAATAGAAACTGAATTACCATCGGACCATACGGGTGCAAGAGGCATCCATTTTTTTTTTTTTTTTTTCGAAACGATAATTGAAGAGGCACCCATATGAATTTAAAAGAAACCACATTAAGTGGTAACTTTTGGATCGTAACCAAGATATTTGAACTTTTGATCTCCCATCCCATAAGAATATGTGGTGACCAACTACTCTGAAAGTAGTTGGTTGCAGATTGGCGGTCACGCTGAGCCCTTCTTAGACAATAAATTAAGGAAGGGAAATGTTTGCACTCTCATTTTTGTTAATGATATTCTCACTATCATTCTAATCATATAAATTTTATTTATTAAATTATATGATAAAATAAATAGTGAGAGTGTAGATAACAAAAAATGAATTGTAAATAATATTTTCCTCAAGAAATCCGCAATGAGCAACTTATTAAACTTTTGTACTGGAGCGTTTTCACGCTTAAATTAAACTGTGGAAACATCAGCCTACAAATTAATCCTAGCCGATAACGGCTCACGTACTTTGCAGCTATCCATATCCATATAAAGTTCCTAGAAAAAACCAAGAAATTGACTGCCAATTGTCACAACCGGAATATTGAAGCCTCAAAAGTCATCAATCAAAACAACCTAAGGGAACAGTACTTGATGGTGAAAATTCCAAAATCTTGTGTTGTGTGGATTGAATATTGGATACATTTTGCTTATGTACGTGGTCGAATTCGGCAATCATCATAACTACTTGCGGCTTTAGTGTCTGCATTACTATTATTTTAGTCACACATTCCTATGACAAGATAACATAATAGAATTGTGTTTTACTATCAACTGAATTGAAAGAGTGCGTCTTTAGTCCTTTGTTTCATGCTTTCCTGTCATTACTTTAATTATTTTCTATTTCTTTGTTTTGAGACGAAAAATTTCACGATAAGTTGACATGCTGTTATTAGAGTTGCAAACGAAGCAAACTACTCGTAGTCGATTCGATTAAAGTTCAGTTCGAATTCAGTTAGCATCGAGTTCGAGTCGACCAAAATTAAGTTATCGAATTCAATTCGAACACAAAGAAACTCAATTTGTTAACTCGTGAATCGACTCGAGTATATATTTTATTTTTATAGTAAAATTACATATATGTATCCCTAATATTTTTTTTTATTTATTAAGGAAAATAGTCTATATATAATTTCATTTTAATACTGAAATTACATATATACATAATATTTTTATTATTTATTAAAGAAAAATGACTATTTTATTCATTAAAAAAAATGGAATAATTGTTTTTTATTTTTTAAATTTGAGTAGACTCGGATACAAACTCGACTAAGCTTGAATTTGAAATTGAACTCGATCTCGAATTTTACATTGAAAGCTCATCAAGTTCGAACTTGATTTTGAATTAGATAAAATTAAATCAAAACTCGATTCGATTAAATTAAAATTAAAGTTGGATTTCACTCGACTCAGTTTACAACCTAATGATTGTATTTGTATTATATTGCAAGCCTGGTGACTGTATTTGTATTTGACTAGGAATAGTTAATAGAGGAAGAGAGAAAAAGGAGGTCATGTGTCCCTGGTGGAGGGAGTATTGCTGGTGAGATGAATGATGGCCTGCAGCCCCATGCTGCGTACGCTTTCTTTTTCTCATCATCAAAAGTCGCTTTCCGCCTGCAGTTTTATATTTGAGATAACTAACACACATGCGTATAATGCACATTTTCCCAATCACTATTAATTAGAGGGAAATCTCTATTCTTTCCTTTTAAGTTTCATACTTATATTTATTTTATTATCCATATTCTCTTTTTTTGCTTTTAAAAAAAATTGAAATTATATCTAAATCCTTATGTAACTAAGGATATTAAAAAAGAAAAAAAAATTTCATCGAGTTGGGTAAAGAATCAGCATGTTTTTTGTGTTGGCATGGAATATATATACAGTGGATTATTAGGCAAAATTTTTAGAATGACACTGAAGCGTTCTTTGTGATATGACGTACGTAAGATAAAAAAGTGACCGTTGAAAAAAAATTGATTAAAAAACATGCATACTCATGCAAATGAATCATTTTTTTCAAATAATGTGCTAACCAAACAAATCCAAAGGTTCATTCAGAATCTGCTCTAACACTTTCTAAAGTTGTCATCTGTGAAACAACAGGAGCAGATAATAAAGTCCCACATAATTCAACAATCATCAATTAACAAATTTACATCAGTGGCTAGCTTTACTATTTCAATACCTGCTTGAGGAATAAAAAGAAGCTGTTTGTGGCTATTTGCGCCAACGGACTGATTGTTTGCTCTTCCAGTAGATATTGATGTTATTCATGAACCCCTTTCTGGATCTTTACAAGCCAATTTAGCTGACAAAGAAGCTTTGTGCAGATCGGCTATGGCACCTACAGTTTCTAAAAGTTCATTTTTCATGTCCGCAATTTTTGATGCCATGTACTCCTTATATTTTGAAACAGAATCAATCAACAAAAAAAGTTCCCGAGCACATAATTGAACTTCTTCATCAATTTGCAGTGTTGTTTCCTGCAACTTCACCTTAGATGCCTAAAAGGATAAAACGCACGAGAGAAGAATGATATGTGAGATAAAAATACTGTAGCACTTTTTCATGCAATGTATGTGAGATAAAGGAGTGGTTGAAAATGTGTTGATGATGCAAGCAAATAATTCACCATCCAAACAAACCCATATAAGTAGTATATCATCAAAATCATCAAACTAAAGTAAGCTCAGTCAACAAAAAATAGTATCAAATCATGAATGAAACCAAGCTCATTGGAACTCGTGTTGTCTGTCCAACACATTACCTACATATCTCTAATAGTCATTGAAAAAATAGTACACTTGAAGCGAACCATTGAAGGTGTGAAGGGATGATACATACCTTGAGAAACTGTGTCGCTTCTTTTTCAACAATTTCCAGGTTTATGAGTTTCTGCTTCAAGTTCCTCTACCATCTTTGAAGCTTCAGATGCACATCTTGAAGCGTACTCCTGTGTTTCTTTCCTTATTCTATCTATATGAGCTTCAACCTGATAAATTTTAGAAAGATGAAAGACACAAAATCATTATTCTACAAGCAACCAAATAGAATAAGAGTAAATCTTATATACCCTAACAATGTATACATGGTTAAATGAATGCCACATAAGTGAAATTTAGATTTAAAATTCAAATTCAACATATGTGGCATTCATCTAAGCATGACAGTGTATAGGAGACCAATGAGAAGAACAAGAATGAATGAATGAATGTTGAAACCATCCAAAAATTTCCTGACCATGAGTAAGGTAGAAACCTGGAACACACTTGACAGTGATAGAAATGAATTCGTCTCTAAGCACAGAAAGTCTATAATACACCTGCTGAAGTCATACTGCTTTCTGAAAATGCTTAAAACTCCTTTCCCTTCTGACTTTTAGCCTACTTGTGCATTTACAAATTTGCTTGTAGGCAACTGTACCGAGGTTTTTCTCAGTTTCAATATATATTGCAAGTGTTAAACTACTAGGAGTGATGAGATAAAAGAAATAAAAAGCAACCTGAGCTTACTGCCCAAATCTGTCGATTTATACCAAAACTACTAAGAAAGTCTCGTGATAGTAATCCATTACCCCGTGTAAACAAAAAGGTCATAACTCAACCAATACGCTCCGAGGGACATTCCGAAATAATTGGAACTCCTTCTACAAACCATTTTTGGCCTTCTGATTCACTACTTATTTGGCTTTAACAAATATGCATAATAAGGATCATCAACCTACGTGCGAATTATAAGTATTTTTCCTCTTCGATTTATAAGAATAAGACAATAGAGTAGTAGTAATACTTCACTTAACACACAATCTACAGAACTGCTCGTCTTTACCTCTTCTATTTCAGATTGACAAGTTGCAGCTTTATTCCTTTTAGCCTCTATTTTAGCTTCAACCTCAGCTGACTGTTGCTGAAGGCTTATCAACTCTTCTAATTTCTCCATGGAGCCTTTCTTTATGCTCTCCTCAAAAGAGGCAAGTGCAGGCTTGAGGGTTGACTTGTAATCCAACCCCAACAACTTGACAGTTGTGGATCCTTCTGCATTCAGCTGATACTGACATTCAATTCCAAGCTTTAACCTAGCAAGCATACACATACACACCCCACCAAAGAATAACAAAAACATATAAGTTGCTGCAGTAAAATGCTGGGCATAGTCTCATTTCTATTGATTACTTAACTCATGACTTCCATGTGACACCAATACCGGACAATAGCAATATATAAATCAACATCCATGCAGACATAAACTGAAGATTGATTGATACAATCCTGTTTCCATTAGGAAAATAAGAATGAGAATAGACAAAACCTTCGGATAGCTTGATTACACTCAATGATCTGCCCCTCAAGCTCCTGGAGTTTGTGCTCGATTTCGGAATTCAGACGCCAGCGCTTTTCCTCCCATCCATTCCTCAATATCTCAGCGTCTTTGATATCCTTCTCTACAGCCATCAACTCTTTCCTCATCCTCTCCGCATCTGAGGCATTAATCCCCTGCTCCTCAATTTTTCTCTTCAACTCCTCATTTTCCTCTTTAACCCTCTTGGTCTCCAAAACCTTAGCATTCAATTGATCCTCCTTCTCCTTCAAAACATTTTCCACGGTGACCATATGCCGATCCAAATGCTCAATCATGGCATGAAACTTCTTCACGTCCTCCTCCAACATGCTCTTCTCTTTCTCCAAGACCTCCCTCTGACTAGGCCCCGTCTTTAACGACTCCAATTTCTTAGCCGATTCACTCACATTCTCCTCCAAACCTTTCAAATCTTCCACCATTTCCTCCCTCCCACTGGTCAACTTCTTCACATATTCATCATCCAACGCTTCCACAGCCTCATCGTCCCCCTTTATAAACAACAAATAACTGTCGGTTGTATACCGGAGCATATCATTTGACTCGAAATTTGACCGAACACTTATTAGACTATCATCAAGTATATTAATCTGAACAAGCCAGTGAATTACGGCAAGTAAACTAGGCCAAGAGTGAGGCGTGCCGGGAGCACGTAGGGCAGATTTGTTCAGTTTGACAGGGCAATTTAAGGATTTCAAGACAATTTGGAGGTCGTCATCGATTTTCGAGGGGGCGAAGCCCATGCGAGAGAGGAGGAATTTTAGGGTTTCGGTGATGTCTTTAGCAGAGGGGAGAGGTGGCTTGAGGGAAATGGGGAAGGAGTGGGAGGAGAGGTAGTTGTTGATGGAGTCAATAGAAGCTGATTGGTAGGATTTGTTGGTGATAGGGGCGGCGGAGGCGAAGCTGATTGGTAGGATTTGTTGGTGATAGGGGCGGCGGAGGTGCGAGGTTTCATGCCGGCAGAGGAAGAAGGGCGGCTGCTGGCGAAGCTGGCGTCGGAGTCGCGGCCTGTGGAAATGAAGGCCCATGGTTCACCGGGTGTGGGGGCGACGCTGGTGGGTGTGGGTGGCGGAGGTCGTCGGTCGGATGCTAGGGAGTCGGCGGCTCGGCGGCGAGTGGAGTTTCTCATCGTCGGAGATCAGTTGCGTGAAGCGTCAGTGGTCGATTGACTTCCCGCCTGATTGTTTTTGGTAAGTTTGGGTGGGAGGGTGCTTCGAGTTTCAAATTTCGAGAAAGTTGTCAATGGTCTAGACTTGGGCTTGGGCTTGCGGTAAGAGATTCATGCATAGACCTATATATGAATGATTGGTAAAAACATTTCTGAAATCCATTCCACCTGTAAGCAAGCTGGATGGACTGGATGGCTTGGGAGGAAGCCTAAGAGAGATAGGCCTCCCACTTACTCAATTCAAAATAAAATGGAGATATTAAGGCTTTGTTTAAATATGAAATTTTTTAAAATAATATTTGTTTGCATCATAAATTTATTTTTTAAATTTATTTTTTTATATTTTTAATCATTTTTTTATTTCATATACATCAGATTATAATAATTATTTTAAATAATATTTCAGCTAATACTCTATCCAAACAAACCGTAAAATTTTCTAAGAATTCCTTCTTTTTTTGAGGGAGTAACAGAAGATTATTCTCTTTTATTGTACTGCCTTTTTTTGGAAGGCAACATAAGAAGGGTTGTGCTCTACTAAAATAAACATATGAAAATAAAATGGACATATGAAAATTTTTTGAGAATTCCTTCTAGCCAACATATAAACATATTTAAATAAAATAATAGATTTTTGTGTAATAGTTTCTACTTGAGGGTTTATAGATACTCATAATTGTTGTTATAATTGAAATTGAGAGGAATTTTTAACTCAATATTGATGTATCATTTTGTATTTTTTATTTATGTCATTAGGAGAAGAAAATATCAAATTTTGATATTCAAATCACTCATGAATTCGCAATCAGCAGTCAATAGTCAATGGTTCAAATTTGTCATAAAATTTACTTTTGTGAATGAAAATCCATATTTGATTTTTAATAGAAAGCGAAAGAAGTTGGCCATCATTTAAGGATGAGGATTGGGAGAAAGTTGGGTGAAGTAGCAAAGAGAGATGGATTGTAAGTAAAAACTGTTCTATTTAAAACTTTTCCCTCACAATAAAAAAAGGATTTTAGTTGATTTTTTAAAGTTTTTTAAGGATATTAGTAGATGATTAACGATAACCCTTTATTAGAATTATTACAGATGATTAACGATCAAGATTGGCCTAACACTTTAGATTAAAAAAATTTGTCATTTATTCTCCCTTTTCCTCTTTTTGACGTAGAAAAAGAAAAAGTGCCATCCTAATTTACTCATGTGCAAAACTCTCACAATAAAATACCCCAAATAGTAGTGAAAATTTAGAAACTTTTTAGAGTGTGTATGGATGATAATAATAAGTTTCGGTTGAAAATTTTTGAAACATTCTCCCAACACATTTTTTATTATTTGTTTACTTCAATCACATTACTAGAATTATTTCTATTAAACTTCAAAAATTTGCAATCCATTACATACAAATTTTTGATGATTTTGTAGAGGCACCAAATCCAAGGTCAAAGTCTAATTTGGGGTTGGCATTTGTTTTTTTTTTTAAATCTTTTTTATATATAACCCAATTTCTGTAAATCGAGAAATTGTGAAAAATAGGCTTGGCCCAAAAGTGAAAAGGCAGGGAAAAATCCCTCTTCCCTCCAAATACTCCCAAACCCCTGCAGAACACAAAATCCCTCTCCCACTTCAAAGCCACCCCTCCCAAAATAAAAATAAAAAACTCTTCCCACATCCAAAGAACCTACCCCGCCACCGTCCTTCTTCTTCTTCCCGCGAGAAATTTCCCTACCGTCAAAAAAGGAGAGAAATCTCTTCTCTGCTCAAGTTTACTGTACTGTTGTGAAATAAGCAGATAATAATGGGGAAAGATGAGGATGAGATGAGAGGGGAAATTGAGGAGCGGCTAATCAACGAGGAGTATAAAATCTGGAAGAAGAACACTCCTTTTCTTTACGATTTGGTCATTACTCATGCCCTCGAGTGGCCGTCTCTCACCGTCGAATGGCTTCCCGACCGGGATGAGCCCCCCGGAAAAGACTACTCCGTTCAGAAGATGATTTTGGGGACCCACACTTCTGAGAACGAGCCTAATTATCTCATGCTTGCTCAGGTTCAACTCCCCCTCGAAGATGCCGAGAACGACGCCCGCCATTATGACGACGATCGGTCCGATTTCGGCGGTTTTGGCTGTGCCAACGGAAAGGTTTCGGTTTTTGGAGTTTTTTTTTTTCCATGGTTAATTGTTTCTGTGTGCCGATTTTTATCTAGTCTTTTGGGTACCAAATGCACAACTACTAGACTACTAGTGAGGATCTTTTATTTTAAGTGTTCTTTTTTTTTTTTAACCTTTTGAAATGGAATAAAAGGAGAAAAAAGCAATCATAGGCCTATAGCTGCTTACATGCTTTACTGGGGAAAAAAGTTAAAGAAAAATAGAAAGAATTGGTCTCAGCTTGGAATGATTGGTTAAAGATAGAACTAGTTTGATGTTACGTAGTTTTACTATTTGGTTTTGGGAGTTTAAGCGTTAGAGGCCAGAGAATTATCCAAAATCATGCGAATACGTCATAAGAGGAAGAAATTGTGCACGTTGTTGATGAAAGATCTAATTTTATTAGGTATTAGAGCTTCTTGTTTCGCTTTCTATTCTCAGCAAATAGAGGCCATATTTAAACCTCATGAAATGATCTACAAGCGTTCATATAACAAATAGCAGCAAGATACAACTTAGCTCGTATTCATACTGCTGTATAATTTGGATATGTTTATATGCTTGACTTTGGGTATTTTGCTAGCTTAATTAGGCAAAGCAAATTTGCAGCACTAACATTAACAACTAATGTCTTTTTGCGACATTTGTTCATAAAAGGGGACTTGGTTATAGAAATGTTTCCTTTTTGGCAGGAAGAATTTGCAACCGGTCGTGTATATAGAAACTTGTCAAATTTGCATAGGTAATATGTCCACAACTAAAATAACATTTACTGGGATCATTTATTGGGACAGTTCGTGTTAGACTTTCTTTCTGTTACTTGATCTATCAACTCCAGCTAGTTTTTTTGTTTCTTTTTCTTTTTGTGGATGTATGTCGAAAGGCTGTCTCATTCAAGAGACAACATTTCATTAGTCAGTGTTGTTGAGGCTGATTTTGAGGCCCCTGCTAGATAATCCTCTACATGTTTCTTGCAGGTACAAATAATCCAGCAAATAAATCATGATGGTGAAGTTAACCGTGCTCGTTATATGCCCCAGAATCCGTTTATTATTGCAACTAAAACAGTTAGTGCAGAAGTTTATGTCTTTGATTATAGCAAGCATCCATCCAAGCCTCCTCTAGATGGTGCATGCAATCCTGATTTGAGGCTGAGAGGCCATAGCACTGAAGGCTATGGTTTATCCTGGAGTCAGTTCAAGCAGGGTCATTTATTGAGTGGTTCTGATGATGCCCAAATATGCTTGTGGGACATCAATGCTACTCCAAAGAATAAGGCTTTGGATGCCATGCAGATATTCAAGGTGTGTAACATTTAGCATTGGACATGTTATTATACTAAAAGACATACACCAGCAATTATCAGCTCCTAAAACTTTATCTGGCTACTTAATTTTTTTTTTTTGTTAGCTGCAGAGAGGTGGGATTTAAGAAGCAGGGAGGGGGGGAGGGAGGGGGATTAGAACCACAGACTCTAAGTCCTGCAGTCTCAATCTTAGCCACGAGACCAAGGCCTCCTCAACATCTGGCTACTTTACTTGTTAAAACTAAAATGAAAATATGGGGCAACCGTGTGGCTCATTCTGAGGGAGACTGAAAAAGTAATCAAAGAATATCCAATAATTAAGCTGAAACTGCCACTGAAAGTGGACTCTCAGTCAAGAAGAATGCGTTCTCCTGATTAATACTGGGTTGCTAAGATGAACTTGATTCAAGTTATGTTGATAGTAATGTTGTTTTGTTATTATTTACATGCTGATTAATAGCAAACCTGAAACTTTGTCCTTCCAAGCTCAGGCTATTATGTTGTAGTTGTATGTTGAGATATGTGGCTTACAGACAATGAATGCATGTATGCTACAAACAGATCCATGAGGGCGTTGTAGAAGATGTGGCATGGCATCTGAGGCATGAGTACTTGTTTGGTTCAGTTGGGGACGATCAATATCTTCACATATGGGATCTACGCTCTACAGCATCTACTAAGCCTATTCAGTCTGTAGTTGCTCACCAAAGTGAGGTGCGTATTGTCTTAAATTAAAAGTTCTCCATATTTCCATATGGATTTTTATTAATGTTTAGTGTGAAAACAATTAATGGAATTTTTTTGATAAAGAATTTTCTAGTCTATTAGTAGATCTTATCCTCTTCCCTAAGGGTTATTTCCCTAAACTTGTTTGAAGAATTGGTGAATATCCAAATAAGCTGGCAATCACTTGACAAATCTTGCGGGAATACTATGGATGACTGATTCGTGGTGTAGATTCATTATTATAGGCAAAGCGAGGAAAACAAGAAAATAACAATCCAATGGTCTAAAGAGGATTTTATTTCCATATGAAGAAACAAGTTACGAAGTCATTATTTAAGGAAAAAAAGGGTTACCAAGTCCTTAAGTGTGCAGTCTGTTAAGTTTCGTTATGGGTTTTCTATTGCTTGGCTTTAACTTCAAATACTCTGTTGTACTGCATCATTTGAAGATTGTGAATTAGGACATGGGGCAGAGTACTACAATTGAGAAATTGGTCAATCATGAGGTATCATGTTTTGCGAAATCATTAATTGTATGTGTCAGAATCAATTGCTTCTTGTGTACAGACATGATCAATACAACTATACCCTTTCAATTTTGACATCTTTAGTTTTTGAGCGGCATAAAATTGTGTGTTACTAGAACTTAACACAAGACTTGTCTGATCTGAACTCTTTGTAGGTTAACTGCTTGGCGTTCAATCCCTTTAATGAATGGGTTGTGGCAACTGGATCTACGGACAAGACTGTCAAGTTATTTGATTTGCGCAAGATTACTACTGCTCTTCACACCTTTGATTGTCACAAGTACGAGTCTTTGCTGCTCTTCTGTTACAGTCATTATTGATAATCTTTTAAGTCATTTTGGCGGCTTATTTTTCATTTTTTAATCATTGATCAACGTTTGAATGCTTGTCCAATAGGGAGGAGGTTTTCCAAGTGGGTTGGAACCCAAAGAATGAGACCATCCTAGCTTCTTGTTGTCTTGGTAGGAGACTCATGGTCTGGGATCTTAGCAGGTACATCTCTTCATGGTTTTATCTAGGTTGAAGCACGTACTTTGCTTCGTCACATGTTGATTCTTAAGGTTAATATAACAAGATCTTCCAATGGCACCTTTTTGTGCTTGTTAAATGTCAACGGTCGATGGTGGCATTCATTATCTTGCTGCAACAAATGCTTATGAGATTATCCTTCTGTCTAATGTGCTGCAAGAAGACAAGCCACATGGTTTAGAAATTTATAATGTTATTCGGGAACTTTGTCTTGCTAATTTCTTTTACGTTTTGCATGCTGTTGTTCAGTAAAAGCCTTTGCTAATTATGAAGTTGGTTGCTGTCTGTCTGTGCTTTCAAAGTGGGTGAGGCAATCTGTGGGTTTCTATATCCAATGCTTTTAAGCGGTAGCGGGGAACTATTTCATGATTGGGTTCATTGAATCTGTTTGGGCACAAATTTTGTTGAATGAACTTCAGATGGTTTACAATAACGCCCTAACAAATTTTGTTGATAATTGGTATGTCTTTCTAGAATTGACGAAGAACAAACACCAGAGGATGCAGAAGATGGGCCGCCAGAGTTGCTTTTTATTCATGGCGGTCATACAAGTAAAATTTCAGACTTCTCATGGAACCCATGTGAAGACTGGGTTGTTGCTAGTGTAGCAGAGGACAACATACTTCAGATATGGCAGATGGCAGAGAACATTTACCACGATGAAGATGATCTACCTGGAGATGACCCAACAAAGGCCCCTTAGTTTAGGCTTACCATCTAATTGCAGCCCAATGGGCGGAATGTATGATCATTTACGTGGATAGACAACTAGAGTTGCACATTTTTCTTTTGTACCATCGTAGCTTTGTTACTGATAAATGAGTGATTCTATTGTTCTGATCTGCTGGAAATTGAACTGCGTAATTACCACTTTTGCTGTATACGGTTAATTGCCCCTTGCGACCGCATGGTTGTATTCCCTTCTTTAGTCGGCCTACACGTCAGGGGGTGGCGGTAAAATATGAGATACTTATTTTAAGCTGCCAAATTTTGGGTCATAAATTTCTGATCTATGCTAGAGCTGAAGGCAAATTATTTTTGAGGGTCATTTGAATCTTCGTAATTATGGTTGTGGGGCTAATTGGATCTTAACGTAAAGCATTTTGCCTTCCACACAGGAGTTCATATCTTCTATGGTTGAGGAAGTGGATGGCATTTAGGCGTTTGTTATTTCTTCGGAAACGACCCATTTTGGATATGGAATAAGAATCCTTATTCTTTGAAGGATAAGAATCCTAGCTTTGAGGCCATAACATTTTGCATGCAATTTTCCCTTTTCCGCATTGATTTCTAGCACCTATTAGCTGGAGAATGGAAGCAATTTGTTGCTATTCGATTCAGAGTGATGTTCTTTCAACCTCCCATTTCGGAGGAGGATTAGGTTGGTTGATACGAGGAAAAGAGTGCAAGTGAGGAGGGGTCTAAAATCTACTTACACTACTATAATCCAAAGCAGTGCTTTACAGATCAACGGGCAGCTAAAGGCAGCTAGTTTAGCTGTAATTCTGATAATGTCACGTGAAATATCAAATATGTCCGGGGAAGAGGAAGGCCCCAACCATGCCTCCTTTATGTTCTTCATAGGTAGAACAAAACCTAGCCTAGTTATGCGTTTTTTATGTTTTGGATCTTTTTGGCATATTCTCCCCTTAGAAGAAAGAGAGAGAGAGAGAGAATTATTGTTGTTGTCGGAGCGTGAATGTTGTAATCCTGAACTGATCGTTCTTTTGCCACAAGTCCGGTATATCAACTGAGTTAACGCCATCTCATAGATTTTTACCTTTCTACTTGACCAATTACACATTCTTGCGTGAAAACTCAAAAATGATGTACAGTATTATTATGACTGAAAACATACGCATTATTAATTTTGCTGCATCATGAATGTCAAAGACTGAAACTTTCAGAGGAAGAAAGAGCCTCAGATTTTATATATATATTATATATATATATATATATGTATGTGTGTGTGTGTGTGGAATCATATATATATATATATATATAAGGAAAAGCTAGAACATCTCTTTTTCCAGGGCTTCACGTTAGACATTCATCAAGGAGGAACTCTGTAGTTGATTCGAGCCTTGGGCACAACGACAGCATACATATAGATCTGATTACCATATGTATATAGTACATAAAAAAAAAAAAAGGAAACAAGAAAGTGGAAAGATGTTTGCATTTGCCGATGAAAAAAAGTGTTGTTTGAAGCAAAAGCTTGAATAGCTAGTAGCAGTACACGCCCCCAGTGGGTAGCTCGGCTCTTTGGAACGAGCTCTGTCCAGCCTGGAGGGATTAGTCCGGATGACTCCGGTATACCCCCTCGGACCGTTAAAAAAAATATAAAATGTAGTAGTAGCAGACTAGCAGTAGCATGGAAGTTGTGGAAAGATGTTCGAAGAAAGTACTGTTTTCATGCTTTGAAATTTGAATAGCTAGTAGTAGTAGCAGTAGAATGGAAGTTGGATTTAGCAAGGACAGCGGCACATAACCACTGGGCCAATGGCGCAGTGGCCATCAGGGGGATTTAAGTCTCTCTTTGGGTTGTAGGTGAGGGTTTGAACTTCACCTGCAGCAAAAAAAAATCTAAAAATTGTGCTATAACACTCTCTTGATCTAGTTGGGTCGTATATCCACTAGCCTTTAATATATACTTATTAGAGAGAGTTTAGAGTTTAGACAATTCACAAATCCAACCAAAATTCCAAAACTCGAGACAGAGAGAGAGAGACGGGTTCCATCAACCTTCTTTGATGAACTAACCACGAAATTACTTCACCAAACTATTTGGAGCTTTTCTAGTTGCAAATGTCGTCAGCATGTGCCGGATCTTTCTACCGAAAGCTAGCTGGAGATTGTCAGTATAACCCAAAATCAATTTTGAAGATGAAAAAATTGTAGCTGGGTAGAATCTTCAATACATAGCTATATAGTCGCTGTCTAACAATGGTATGCACTGTTGTACTGAGAAGGACAGAGGAGAAGAAAAACATGACAACATCAAAGAGCAATCGAGAGAGCTTTTCAAGAAGTTACACGAATTTGCCAATGGTGGGGAAACATGTATCCAGCAAAATGGACGGAGGAATTTACCGGAGCGTGTCCATCATGCTAGTTTTTTTTAGCTAATCGATTCAAGTTTTTAAAAACAAATAAATAAAACATTACTGGGATTTTTTAAAAAAAATAAAAAATTTCTGCGACACTTTTCTTTTTCTTTCCGGTGTAAAGTACTTATATAGAAACTAAAGTGATAAAAAAATGATGAGAAAACATATTGAGATAATCTCAAAATTAGATTATTCCGCATAAATTTTATCCAGACGTGTAATAATAAGTTTCGATATACTGTACACACCAAGCTACATCTGTAGCTCATATTATTGACTTGAACACGAACCTCAAAAAATGGAAAAAGAACTCGCCCCTCTAAAAGTCCTTCTAGATTCCACGAACCTCCTCTGAAATTTCTGACTATTTCACCGGCGTTCCTCTAAATTTAAAAAATTATACTAACTTTTCTTGAGATTTATTATCTTATAACATTTAGGTCCAACAAACAATTAAAAGGTGATATTAGGAGAGAAAAGATAATATAATTCCTCCATTAACTCTCATCTACTAAACTGTTTAATTAAACTAATACCCACCACGCATTAAAGAAAATATTAGAATTTACTATTTATCATCACAGATTAAATCACATATGGTATCAAAATTAATACGCCATTCCGTATATTTCACTTAATATAAGATCAAAATTACTCTTTTCAGTTACGAATTCATTATCAAGTATGATCAACAACAAATAATCAAAATAATCTATAACCAAACTATTACAAAAGAGCAAACTTTAATACCATAAACATCTTAGCAATTAATTTTAATATATTGATAAGAATATTTATGATATTAAAGTTTGTTCTCTATAATATTTTGATTGCAAATTTTTTGATTATTTGTTATTAATCACATTAGACAATGGGTATGTAACTGAAAAGAATAATTTAGATCTTGTATTAAGTGAAAAATATAAAATGGTATACTATTTTTTGATGCTATATATGATTTAATCTCTAATAATAAATAGCAAATTTTAGTATTTTTCTTTAATGTATGGGTTGGTATTAAATTAATTAAATAATGCAGTAGATAAGAGGCAATGACGAATCATGTTATTTTCGCTCTTTTAATATCATTTTTTAATTATTGATTGGACCTAGATGTTATAAGATAATTAACCTCAATGAAGGTTGGTGTAATTTTTAAAATCTCGAGGGAGGCCAATGAAATAATCAAAAAACTCAAGAGAGGTTTCTGAAATTATTCCTAAGTGGAACCCTCGTATATTTACATGAAACATTTTTAATAGGTGCAGA
This sequence comes from Coffea eugenioides, assembly GCF_003713205.1. Taxonomy (NCBI): domain Eukaryota; kingdom Viridiplantae; phylum Streptophyta; class Magnoliopsida; order Gentianales; family Rubiaceae; genus Coffea; species Coffea eugenioides. Next base: position 23,536,568 of record NC_040036.1, read on the forward strand.
AAATAATTGCTAGACTTAGCATTTGCTCCAGACCAACATAAAAATTCTCCAAAATGGCTGCCTAAATCAAAGAAATAAAACCAAGCTCGAAGCATTTTACTTTCCAATTCTACGATTTTTTGGTCCCATAAACGTACTCATGAGTGTTTGGATAGAATATTATTTCAAATATTATTTGGAATAATCACTGTAGCACTTTTTATGATATGATGTATGTGAGATAAAAAGATGGTTGGAAATATAAAAAGATAGGTTGAAAAATGTGTTTGTGATGCAAGCGAAATATTATTTGAAATAATATATATCCCAACAAAGCCAATACTATGTCGCCATGATTTTGAATCTGTACGAGAAAGAGACAAAGTACTGTATAAAGGTCCATGGGTTACAGATGAATAATAAAATAGGAGTAGGTGTAGAATAAAAATAGGGCATAGTCTGAATCATGTGCTCAAAAAAAAAAAAAGTAAATGTACTCTTTTATGTCGCCACGCCTCTTTAGAGAACTGGTTCCGCTTTTCAGTAGCTTTTCTATCAAGGGAGAAGAAAGGACTACGAAAAGTTGGAGGAATTATCACGGGATTGCCATGAAATTGAACCATCCAAGACAACTACCTACTTGGCTCTGAAAATTATAGTAATAATTAGTCATCGACAATAAATGTATTTAGGTATTTTCACTGCAGTATCTACTTTTATTTGGTTAAATACATGCACTATGTGAAAAGAAAAAATAGTCTTCTGAGTACAGAAGAATCTAAAAAATAACTCCAAAGATTGGATTATAAGATTAAACTCCAAAGATTCCTTTACAAATGTTTTGCTAATGTTGTAATGATGTGGTAATTTAGAGGTCGTTTGCATGTGTACACGTTGAACACAGATGGTATCATTTTTATAAGCATTGCATCTTACCTGCGACCCTTTTGATGTCTCGACAAATTTGTCATCATGTGGTTATTTTGAAATTATCCGTAGATGTTGAATTCGAACAACATTTAACATCTCTAACTCGCTAACTTTGTTTGAATTGTAATTTTTATTTTTTCAAAAAAAAATTTAACACCTTCAATAAAGATATTTCTGACTCATCATTTTACTTTATATATATCAAATTATTATCACATATTTTTTGATAAAAATTTTAAAAAATAGTAATCCAAACTTGCTGTGAAGGACTTTATATCATTACCAAGACAAAGGCCAATACAGGAATTTTTTTTTTTAAAAAAAAAAATCAAGTCGCGAATATAATACGACTAGTCTGATTTTTTTTAAAAAAAATTTGCTGCTAAGTTTACATTACGTGTTACTTACTTTTGGAACGAAAAAAAAAAAAGGGAAAAAAGACCATGCTGTTAATATTGTCAAGGTCACGCCTCCCCATGTTGATAAAAACCGCTACCAGTATAGCTCACGTCACCTCACTCCCAAATTCGCCCACCTCCCCACTACGCTTCGCGTGTATTCACTTTCACATCGCCAACTCCCTCTTCCAGACAAGGTCGACGGCTGTGTTTGGATAAGAAGTGTTTTTTTCTTTTTTAGAATGCTCTTTTTATTCATCATAAACGCTTTTTAATTATCTTTTTATACTTTTAATAGTGATATTTTTATCTCATATAAGTTATATTATACAAAAAATTTCTGCATCATTTTAAAAAACAAATCAAAGTATCTTTGACACTAACCGATTAATTGAATTTTAAAACAAGTTCAACTATAAAAATGTGTTTGGAATTTCATTTATCATCGAATTGTAGCCAATTCAAATCAAAACCTATCATTGCTTTAATTTTTTTAATATGGACTTGAGATTTGAGCTCAATTATCTAAGTTTGAAAATTACTAAAAATCATTTGTACTTCTACGACTAATATTTACTAATTTATTCATTATAGACACGATTTTTCGTGAAAAAGTATTTACAATTTCTAATAAAATTTAAACTAACATTTAATACAATTCTCCTATTATCAAAATAACCTCACATATCAAACGCACAAATCTCACTCTCCCATTAAAAACTCGGCCTCGAGTATTAGAGCAAAATTATCTGAATGACTGCTAAACTTTTGCAATCGTCGAGTTTTGGCCACTGAACTAGTAAATGTCTGATTTTGGTCACTAAAATGTATACAAGTTAAGACTCGAGGCCATTCTGTTAAATTTAATCGTTAAGTTTGCCAATCTGATTGTCCGCACTATTTCCAAGACAAAATAAATGGGCAAATTAGGAAGTTCAACATGTATCTTTTTCATCCGATTGTATAAACCTAAAGAAGACAAAGGAGTACCTGAGATCAGCTACTGCTACAACAAGAGAGAAGGAAATGAAAGAAGCCCAGCTTGGGTTAGAGGAAGTAGGAGCAATCTCAACACCACCAAAATGATATAGCTCTACTTCCACACAAATCTGATCACTTTTCCAATTAACACAATACAATAAATTCGATCGACCGTTCACAACATATTAACAGAGCATGATAGGGAATGAAGGGAAAGGCTTTGGGTGGGTTTGCATCTAGGTGATCTTCTTATCACTTTCTAATTAATACTACTTTGGATTCCACCATTCGCAACATGAACTTCCCAAGATGATGCCAACAAGCATGCTCCTAAAAAGTTTCACTTTCACTTGAAATGAGTCCAAAGCATAAAGCAGGGCGCTTCAAGAAAAGAGGCCGGGTCGGTTTTTCCTCGCTTCTAGGTTGCTCTTGCTTCTTATCGTCTTTTGCAGACTCATAATTTGTTTTTTCTTTTTACTAGACAAATCTCATATAGTTAAAATAAGACCTTTCAACTGGCTTTTTTGTTCCCATGATTCTCTTCCATAGGCCGCCGGTTGATACGTTTCGAAATGTTGCCAAAATTGAACGTATAGGCAAAATACACTTAAGTACTGTTTCTGTCTGTACTCTGGCTGACTCAAAATGTATGGGATGCCTTTTGCAGATAAGAACATAAAATTTGATAAACGAGCAGCTCAAGCCTCAAAGGATGTCATGACTCTCAATCCCTTCATTCACTTCGTTGTTTCGTTTTTCTTCATTTCTCAAATGTTTGATGTTTGGGTTTAAGCAGAAATAAAAGGAAGATGAAGAACCAAATCCATGGCAGAGGAAGAAGTGGTACAAGTGCTCTCTTCAACTTCCTAAATTGCCTTTTTCTTTTGTTTTGGAAATCGCGCGGGCAGTTAGATCGGCAATCTTAACGACTAAATTTAACAGAATGACATCGAGTTTTAACTTTATACATTTTAGAGATTAAATTAGACTTTTAATAGTTCAGCGGCCAAAACTCGACGATAGCAAAAGTTTAGTGGCCATCCAAATAATTTGTTCCAAATATTATTACAACTAAAATTTCAATATCATAACTCAAAAAAAAAATCGAGGGACTTCTTGAGTTTAAAGATTCATTGAATTCAAGATTCATCGTCCTCCTATCAAGGAGTTATTTAGACTTTAGATTTTACTTCTAATTTTTTGTTCTTGAAACAAATCTTATTTTTACGCTTTCACTGCTGCATCAAATCTCGTAGTATTCATTTAGAATATATATTGAAGCTGAAATCCAACATAATCAAAGTTTTAATTAAATTTAAACATGACGACAGAATGTGGCTAGGTTGCGCAGGCGGAAATGTGTATCTAACTCTCCCCTACGAGAGCGTGAAACTGCCATCCCCCAAAGTAAAGCCCCTTCTTCTTCTTCTCTCTCCCAACTTGGTTGGACCAGTGACTGAGAGAGTAGCGTACAAACAACTCTCAGCCGAATCGCATAAATCAACCGTTCCCCCTTCCCCTTCGCTTTTCCTTTAAATATAATCTCTCTCTCTCTCCCCATCTTTTGACTCCTTTATTTATTTATTCATTCATTTTTGCCATTTCCAACTCTTAAAATTGTAGTAGTAAAACATCAGCGAACAGGGAAAATTAGAAAAATGCCCGCGCTCTCTCATTTCTGTTTTCCCTCGACCTCTCCGTATGCGTAACCCTAGCTTTTTCCTTTTCTCTCTCTCTGTATCTTCCTCTCTTTCTCTCTCCGTATAAATTATCCCTCCAGTTACTCTCTGCGCGAATTTCACCCGCTATCATCCAAATTCAAGAAATATCCCGGTAAGATGAATTGGATGGAATTTGTGATGGTTTTAGTATTTGTAAATTCGTGTTAATTATATTAAGTTGGATGAATCTCAGATGTGGATTGCAAAAATGTCAGAAGCCATGTGCAATGGAGATTTTTCTTTGTAATTTTTAAATGAGCAAACTTTGCTACTTTTTTCGTCCAGGATTATTTTATTTGTATTACCGCGATTAGTTTATTCAATTATCTAACTGTCTAGTCGCGTGATTATTTGGGTTTTGCACGTTATCCGGTGATTTGGATGTATTATTCTGATACGGCCACTCTCAATACTATAAAAAGGTTGAAATTTTTTTCTTTTGGGGGAATGTATGAGGAATGCTTAGGTTCATTTCATATCGGTAAGATCCAGATACGATCGAAGTGCGTAGGTGGGTTTGCTTGCTTTTCTCAAATTTAGATTGCATGTTTGTTGGAGGATTAATTCTTTGTTTCGCCATTGTTTTTGTTGTACTGATCAATAGTCAATTATTCGAGGTGAATGAAGGTATAATTTGGCTACAATTGTTGTTTGATTGAATCGAATTACTCAAGACATGTTCGTTGTGTGCCATAATTTGGGGAGAAATGATGATTTGTTGGTGGGTAGCATATGCATAATAAAAAAAAAAAAGAAAAATTCTGAACTTTCTAATTGTCAATTATTCACTCATGAATGATGGCTGGCAGTGAGGTTAAGCAGTCTAGAGTAAACTGGATAAAGAATTGGAAGAGACCGATATTTTTGTACTACTTTTTTGTCCTCCCATTTACACCTTGAGTTGTTGTGCTGCTGAAAGAATTAATGACCAGTTGTTAAGGTCATCTTTGTTTTCTGGATCATCTGCATCTCTATTATTCAGAGTTTATATGTTTAAGGGATACATGCCTCCAATTGACCTGTTTGTCTGCTTATTGTTGCTGGTTAATTTTGTCCTCTACCATCTGTTAACTGAATGCCATAGAATCTCTAAACATTGAAAACTGGTTTGCTACATGTTTTACTAAGCATGATATATCTATATACAACCAGGTCATTTGCTTTATGGCTCTTTTCTAGTAAATTCCAATTGCATCAGATTAGCATGTTTGGAAAATAGGTAGCAAGTTTACAGCGAGAATACATGGTCTTGTTCTCTTAGATGCAATTCGGAATATCTTGTCTTTTATGTGGGCCCTGAACCACCAATCTTTATGTAGTTATTTGAAAATTTTCAGTTATTTGAATGTTGATATTTTTAAGCTGTATCACGTATTTCATCTATCATTGATGTGTGGAAGCAGTTCTTTTGAGTGTAATAGAGGGTGACTTGTGCTTGAAAGCGGTAGTTTGTCTGTAATTGCAAACGAGCAAGGCGCAGCTAGTGCTTGTTAGTTTGGACACTTATTTTCTGATCTGATGGTCCTCTATGTGCGTAGAGGCAGGATGCATGTCCCTTTATCATGATGGTGGGAGCAGTAGTGGTTATCAACTATTGTTTGTTGTTTTCACATGATCTTTTGAGTCATACAAAGGTTACAGGATTTGTTCAGATAAGTTGAGAAATGCCTGTTTGGAAAAAGGAGTGTTTCTTGTCTCTTGGACGAATTTATTATCAGTCTGTTATTTAGTTAAATAGTCTTTGATGAAAAACTAGTAGTAATTTCTTTGCCTGAAATGCATCTTTATATTCACTATATTTGGACCTGTCCAGATGTGATATGTTCTTTTACATTGTACAACAACTTTTTTTGTGCTTGAAGTGAAATGTCCAAATGTTCTGTGGTCTTCGAATATTATTCATGATGTCCCACTATTCACTGTCGATAATTGTGCCGAATGTGAATTTATAACTGTTGTATTCAACTGACAATTGTTGCATATGGTGATATGCTTTCTGATGCATGTGTTTATTGATGCTGTGTGAATCTTGTTTGTAGTAGGGGAAGATGGTTGGTGCAATAATTTAATAGTTCAGTGCTAGATTGATTTGAGATGTTACTTGTAGTTGAGCTTCAAATGTAGATTTTAGAGATGTGCTACATTGCTTTCTTGTTTGTCATTATCAACAGGGTATATTGTTTGATGATGTTTCCAATTTTACTTGCAGATTTATTAAGGAAATGGCAAAAGGTACCAGGGGGAGACGCAGGTTTGCTTCTCGCCAGTGCAGGCAAACCCCATACCCATTACCATGTGGTAATCAGTCTGAGAAGATGCAGCGGAAGAAATGCTCCAAAACACTTGTCAAGAAAGACTGGGAAGATGCCACTTGTTCTGTATGTATGGAGTATCCCCACAATGCTGTTCTCCTTCTGTGTTCTTCACATGAAAAAGGTTGCCGTCCCTATATGTGTGGAACTAGTTTTCGCTATTCCAACTGCCTTGACCAGTATAGGAAAGCCTACACAAAAGTGACATCAGCTGATCACAATCAACATCTTGATGGTACAATTGACAGCCCAGCCATGATTCCACCAGTGTCTGGTTGGCCCATTGATAAATGTGAAGTCACTGAACTTGCATGTCCCCTTTGCCGGGGCCAAGTGAAGGGCTGGACAGTGGTTGAGCCGGCACGAGAATATCTGAATGCTAAAAAACGAAGCTGTATGCAGGATAACTGCTCATTTATAGGAACTTACAAGGAGTTGCGGAAACATGTTAGGGCAGATCACCCTTCTGCTAAACCTCGTGAGGTGGATCCCCTTCTTGAACAAAAATGGAGAAGGCTTGAGCGGGAGCGAGAAAGAGAGGATGTTATCAGCACAATAACATCATCAATGCCAGGGGCAGTCGTTTTTGGTGATTACGTGATTGAAGGAGGTCATTATGGTTTTATTTCGGATGAGGAAGACGGTTTTGATGATGATCACCTGGACCAAAGTGAAGGTTTTGAGTTTGGTGTTGATAGCAGTTTGGCAAGGATTGAAAGCAATTTGAGGAACGTCTTCCTTGTTTTGCAGAGAATTGATCCTGCAGGTAATATTGGATCAAATAGAGGTATCAGGCGGCAGGAGAGGAACTCTAACCATACATTGGAGGGAGGAACTGTGGTAGGTAGTCGCACCTCCCGTATTGGGAGCTTTGACTATTCAGATCAAGACAGTGAAAGTGACAATGATGACAATGCAGTTATTCCTCGTGCCAGTGATCGTTTGTCACTTGTGAATCGTCTCCGTAGTCAAGGCAGAGTCCTTTTAGGGCGTTCTGGGAGGAGACGGAGGCGTAGGGAGGCCAATCGGAGCCGCAGATGAAGTTTTATTGGTGGTTGGAAAATGTAGAGTTTAGGATGGGTGAATTTTAGGACCTAGTTAGTGATAGAAAAAAAATTTAGCTGTACTTCTGACATTGTCTTTATATTGCCAACACCGATTCATGTTACATGGTTTGATGGGGTGTATGATGGTGTGATTCCAGAACCTTGAGGGTTGAAGAAAGGTAATTCTTCTGTAATTTTTAGTTGTAAGTCTATGGGTACCTCTCTCTTTTCAAACGCTCAACCCTCGTTCCTGACATCTCAACTTCTACGTCTCTTTCCATATTTGTCTTGGCTTCTCCACTGAGCTTTTCTTCAGAACTGTTTTTGTTCCATCAGCGTTCGTCATTTCCTTTATTTTCTTCTCCGAGCAAGAATTTTATCCCCTAGTACTGGTTTGAATTTTCATTTATGACCCGGAATCCATAGCCACTCGACATCAGTCTAATTATTCGAATTCCTTTGTTTAATTATGCGTTTTAGACCCTTAGGCACCGTTTGGATTGAAGGAAAGGAAGGGAAAGAATATCAATGGAAAATTATAAATTAAATTAATTTTATTTCTCTCCGTTTCCACCTATTTTTAAACAAAAATCATAACTCAACAAAATAATTAAATTTTTTCCTTTCTCAAAAATTAATCCAAACAATAAAAGTCAAATCCCTTCAATTTCTTTGCCTCCCACTCAAATCCTAACGGTGCCTTGGTCATTTTCCACGATCATCCTCATAGTCACTCACACGTTCAAAAGAAAATTGCTGGAATTTTCTGGAGTTAGCAAGCCAACTCAAAAGCAAAATGAGGTTTTGGAGTTCGCATGGACAATAATGTAAAATTGACTTGTAGATTATACTAAGCTTGTCAAAGAATGAAACTATTCCCTGGCAAACAAATTTCAGGGGGATAATACGACAACTCTTTTCTTTTCAGCTATACCTGTCGGAACACCATAGCAAACGGGAGAAGCTCCGATCAAGAAAGGTAGATTACAAGCTTTGCGAGCTTGCCCCATGAATGAACCAATCTTGGGTCTGCGGTTACAAGTACTACACACACTCACACAACTATCAGGTGATTTATTTCTTGTTCTTTCTTTTCCATTTCCTCTAGTCTCACCGATATTTATGGACTTAAATTTGTCCAAGAGCATATCACATCTAGTGCACCTCTCTGAAACAACCGATCTTTCTCTCAACCATGCGTCCAGCATAGCTTTACCAAATCTATCAATGTCCTTATCAGTCACTTCCCATAAATTTGCTACTGTAACAGGAGAACCAGCTAAGAGATAGCAGAGTGGGGTACCATGGGGAGCATAACATCCGCTCATAGACAAAGATCCACTACAGCAACCCATGAGTAGAGTAGCAGCACATCTATTGAGCTTCTTAATCTCGTGTTCATTAACATATTGGGATCCTGAAGTTCAACAGGTACATTCAAGTGTCATTTATCAACACAGGTAGTCTATAAAGATGCAAAGAATAAGGATAAACTAGCCACGGAAGTCATTATCCAGTCATAGCAATTGCAAAAAGTTCAAATAATCCATACCACTTCCATGGCCAATATAAATGAAGAGGTCATAGATTTTCAATGCCCCCACCAATTCTTCACTTTTAGGCACAGTTCCTGTCTTCCCCTGTAAAGCAAGTCAAGCAAGCATTTGATGTATATGCTACGACCTTGCATTTCAAGTTTCAAATAAAAAGTAGCAAACTAGTACAATGCAGTAAAAAACACTTGACTAATGACACACGTGAACAGATGATCGTTGTCTATTCCCAGAAAGCATAGATTTGAATGCAATTTGAACTACATATTCCTGTTTTCCAACTGTCTAGCTAATCAAGAAATAATTACCTCAAACTTCTGATCTCTGAACCAATTCTCAAATTCAACCTGTGTGCGGCTAAGATCACCACTGGGATTCAACACATAAAAGGAATCCAAGGGATCTATAACTGGGAAAGCTTCACCCTGCTCAGGCAGCTGATCCTGATACTGATGGCATCTAGCAAGTGTGGTACAGATACTGCCAACAGAAGGCATGCGATAGACTTCTTCATTTCTTAGTATTGGTAGACTCTCCCAAGGAAGCATCTGCATGGAGTTTTTGATCAATTACTAGATCTAGAAATTGCCTTTCCTTTCATCCTTTTATTCCAAAAAAAATATGTAAATGAACATGGTATGATTCGTCACCGACTGCACAAGTCACTCAAGTACCTGATTGAGCTGTATCCAGCTAGGGTAGTTGAAGAACAAACAAGCTTATGTTATTTTGTTAATACTTGCAGTTAATGTCAATCAGATTATCCAAGCATATATCAATCTTACTGTGGTTCACTTTACAATTCAAAAAACTACCAAAAGATCTACCCAATTAGCCTTTTAAAACTGTTTTAATCATTATTTTACCCATATTTTGATTACACTAAACTTTCCTCTTGCTGGTTTTCCAAGGGACTTGTTCACCTGTGCCAGTTTGGGGTATGAAAGAGTTCTGCTAACAAGATATGAAACCCGAGATCATTTGAGTTAAAAGTATCATTGTCAGAATGGACGTCTTTGAGATTATGATAGGACCAAGAGAGGGTTCCAGTTTCAAAAACTAATCCTACCATATTCTCAGCTTCCACTTCCAGAGCAGTTGGTTCTGAGGGAAGTGTAGAAAGCTGAGGGAAAATATGTTTTCTCATGTCTGTTAGGTTGATAGGAAATGTAGAAATTTTTTTTACTTTTTTACACTTTCCAGCATTTAGTGTACTCTCAAATTGCAGGATTTTGTAGGAGAGTTTTGTTACAGAAACTTCAACTATCTATTGCTACCAATTTCCCTTATAACTTTGTTGACGATACACAAAGTATTGTGCATTTTCCTTCATCTCATCTTATTGCAATTTGTTTTTTTGACATAACTTTCACCGTATTCAAACAAAGGGGTTGATATTGTTCATAGACTCTGTCAATCCCACACATAACTTTCCCCTAAGTACAGTGCTCCAGGAAACTTTTAATGATAAAAACGAGTTAAAAAACACTGAAGTAAACAGTAAGTGAGAGATACCCAAATCGCACCTGCACCGCAGAGTCCAAAACAAGAGTGACAGGCTTCCGGCCAAGGCTTTCAGTCTCTGCAAGTGCAAGTCCTGTTTCAAGGATTGTCTCAAACACTTCCAGGGAAAGTCTTCTGACTTCAGTAGACGCATTGGATAATGCCTCACAACATCCACCAATGTAACATCCTTTGTTAATAATAAGCTGTAACCCACATTCTCTTATTTCAGAAGAATACAAAGCACCACCAAGAATAACTTCAGCAAGATCCTTATCAACATTCACTTTACATTTGTGCAAAAGACTATCCATTAGATTCTTTCCCAGAGACTTGACATGTTTGCTGTCCAAACAATCCCCTAACAGTAAGTATTTCCAAGGACCTAGCCATGAATCTTCCAAGTACCTGAGTCAAAAAGATGCTGTATTGTAACATTGCTTACCATAAACATCAGGATTTCAAAAGGATCTTATCAAATTCAGGAAAACAATTGCTTAAGCCAATAATTACGGTATAACATAGAATAGGGAAGCCTAATAAGGGAAAGATTCCCACGCAACCAAGTTGCAAGGGCATGGAATATGGCTTTCATCGAAGCTAATGGTGTAATATACATATACATATATACAAACACATGCAAATATGTGTATATGCATGTGTTTGCATACATACATATGCATGTGTGTATGTATACAAGTAACCGTCCTCTTCATTCCAATCTAGACAACAGATATCACTGTCATTTACAACTTAGATATAACATTGCATGAGGTCCCCATCACATAAACACTCCAGATTTTTCTCTTGCTAAAACTCATTGAGATTTACTTTAAACCAAATTAGACATTACCTAAGAAAAATAGACATTGCAGTCAGATTATATTTGAGATCCATCTTAATCAGTTGTATGATTGATCACAAACAAATGAAAAAGTCTCAAATGACAATGCACACATTCATTTCTCCTTAGTGCAGGCAGAATTATATTTCCAGGGGGAGAAAGACTTACTGCAAAAATTTACCAAAGCAATCATCAAGCCTTTTCCTCTGTGACCACCATAGTACCCTGTTGCTTGTAGAGTCTTCTTTTGGAGATGCTGAAGACAAGTAATTCTCCCTTAGTATAGATCTGAAAGCTGGGGCAATTTCATCCACCACGGTATAGACCCATGGACAGCGCCACTGGCTGACAAAATCTTCGCCTTGTAGGGAAATATCAAATGATGCTTCTGCAAACAAAGTATCAGACAAGTGAAAAGGGGTAGCCTGATATTAATGTCTTATAAGAGATCCTGTATATAGTATTCTCCCAGGTTACACAAGGAGACACCAATTTTGGTGACTCAAAGTTGAATTAAACATGCAGATTATAAACTGATGATTTCCAATTTTACATAATAAGCTAAAAAGCATTTAAGACAACTGTGTACGTTAATTTGAAAATAGTGAACAGATTTCAATGCCATCCATGCTAGTTTTCCAATTATCCAACATAGGGTAAACTTTACCAAGGCATTCTCAATGTTGAAGTTCTTTTTGTCAAAATTACTCCTTTATTCAGGATATCAGAACATTCTTATCGATATTCAACTCTTTTAGTCCTCATTTGGCTCAAACATTTTCAAAGCCAACTTAAAAAACGCAAGCATGGTTACCTTCTAACAGTGATTCTATAGGCAGAACTAGGAATATGGGATGGCTTTTAGAATTCAAGCGGGACAAGAGGATCCATGCTCGAGCAGAGGTACAACACAATAGCTCTCTCAACAGAATGGCATCAGCACCTCCTATAACACTAATACAGATTATGGTAGTGCAAGGGAGTTCCTGGAAGAATCTCATCACATATTTGCCCAAACCTTCTAGTGAATCAGGTGCAAGCCTGCATCAGGAAGAAAGATCTTAGAAACATGGAAATGACTGAACTTTGTAAAATAGTGAAAAATTCTCCCAACAAGGCAAATCAAAACCTGAGGAAGCTAATGGCACTGAGGGAAACAAAATTTGAGCTAGAAAAAGAACAATCCTGTAACAGAAACACGAGGAATGAATATCAGGAAACACTGTTAGCATTCAAAACAATATGCAACTCAGTAGAAGTAAATAAGAAGAGCTATTATGAGCAGAAAATATGCACATTAGACCAGAAATCATGTTTTTAACAGCCGAAAGTCTGCTGTAGCAACAAGAAAATCATGAAACAGAGAGGCCAGAGTTCAAGAATTAACAGTTTCAGACCAACCAAAGGCAGTCTGTCATAACTGCCTCAAAACTTACTAAGGAAACAAAAGGTCAGCACCATTTTTCCTGTCCACAAAGATGGTTGTAGATCTAATGAAGGGCAAGCAAAGCCCAGTATGGTGCCTACCAAACGGTGGTATAGTAAAAGCAGAAAATTCAAAGAAATCAACAAAACATCAAAGAGATACCAACACACTACTGCAGAAGAACAAAGCATATATCAGAACGCATACCTCAAGACCCATCATGCCTTCAACTTTTGGCTTCCTCATCATGCTAGAAAGTAGCTGCTGGTTAAAATGACTACCAATCGAAGCTTGGTGGAAAAATGTAGCCCAGTGACTTTGAGAAACTGCTTCATCAGGTGACATAGAAAAAGCCTCAACTGAGGTCGAAAGCATGTAGAGCACAGTAAGCAACCTGGAAACCTGTTGCATTGCATTTTGGGTTGGATGTCAATTACCAAATGCTATCTAACTAAATGGAAGGTAAGACACCACAGTTAACCTATGTTAGACCAATCCAAATTCAAATCTGATTGTCAGAAACTGTCATTGGCAGATTAATGCATGATCGTGGTGTCCCATACTGGTACACGATGGGAACCATTATCACTAAATTCTAATAACTAACCAACCAGTGATTTCATTAATAATAAGCCAAGAGGCAATATATGGCATGGTCATCGTATCAAGCCTGAATCTGCTGTATCTAAGTTGGTTCAAAGCATGAAAAAATATAAAGCTCTGAAAAGACCTAACCTTCTGAGAAAGTAAGGGAACTTGACAGCAGAGCATAAATGCCAGCTTCAACCAAGAAAAGATTCTGGGAATCCCAATACATGACAATTGGCAACCATTCTCCCTGGTTGACATAAGAGAAAAAGTGAGACAGAGTAGCACACAAATATTAGATGGGCTCAAGAAGCACCAGTGTGAAGGCAATCCTCATCTATCAGGCAAATCGAAAATAATCACAAAGAAACAAGTAGGAACAAATTATACAGAAAAGAATAACATCATTTCAACTGGAATTGTTATCTCTATAAGGTATCCCATATGTGCCTAAACCAGAACTTATTTCCACAAAAAAAAAAGAGCTCATTTAAACAGCTACAACCTTCTTAGTCATATAACCAGTTAACTCCTAAAGTTGTTCTCACTCTTGTGAATTTTAAATCAAATGGAACTCCATTAATTTTGACAAAAATATCAGTGACTACTGGCTATTAAGTTGACCTTCATGACATAGCATGTAAGAGATGTATGCACATAGTATAATGTGTTGGATAGACAGATTATTGAGTTATACTCTGCAACATATACCTGGCAAACCCAAAAGAGTAGTGTTTCACAGCAATCCGGCAGATATTGTAAAGTAGCATTGCATGCTCAACAGCAAATACATCTCCTTGGATATCCTTATTGATTGAATCAATTAAGGACATAGAGGAAAATGAAGAGTACTTTGGACAGGATGGATTCCCCAGCAGTGATACACTCATCAAAACAATCTTATGTGCATTATGGTCATCAGCATAAGTGCCCAAACATTGCCCTGTAGCCAACAGAGAACATGCATGGTGTAAAAGTTTCCAGACTAGTGAACAAGAAAAGAAATAAGCAATGAAAGTGACAAACAAAAATGTTAATTTAGAACTGAAATTTATGTTTTTAGATGCTTTGTACACAGCGAGTATCAGCCTAGCATGACTATCTCCATGTTTGTCCAAGCATATGCAAATACTACATTACCAAATATTCTAGCAGCCATGCAGCAACACATGCATTAAGTCCTAGTCCGTGCAGCAACACATGCATTAAGTCCTAGTTAGTTTAAGTCAAACGATAAATTTCAACTCATGCTACACTCACAACTAATATCACTATGCCCATCTTTGTCCAAGTATACTCAAAAAGAACCTGACCAACATTCTACCAGAAGTGCTGGAACACAAGCATTGCTTCAGGTTCAAACTGTAATAGATGCTCAACTTAAAATTAACCAGACAAATATGCAATCCATTTTCTCTGAAAATGATTTAGTGGTAATCCGATCTGTCTATCCTTTTTTTGACAGGCATACGTGCTAGAAGCAGTAGACAGAGCAATAGTGGCATTTCAGCATTTCAATATGATATCATGTGCAGGTATCACAATTAAAATACTTATAGATATTTAGCTAGAACCAGAGAAAGAACATGTTGATCATGGTTCCCTCAAACTATGAAAACTCTGACAAACTTTAGCAACAAATATGGTCTAATATTATCTCTTCTGCCACTAGATTGGTTGCCCCAGAAATGACACCCTAGAGTCCCTAATGTTGGAAACCCAATTCACACACCCAGTGAAGAAAGATTGTTAAAGACAAGCTCTAAAACCAAAGCTCAAGTAATTTCAGCAACAGCAATTTAGACATATAAAGAAATATAAACCAGTTAGATGCAACTGCTTTATCTGGCTTTCAACATTATTGAAGATGCTCAAGACCAAATACACAATATTACAGTACACAATATGCAACTCCCAAGACAAGTATTGCACCATAAACATAGCAAGGATTTTTCTTGGGGTTTTACTGTACCTATGCTGATGAGCAAAGTTAAGGAGCTCCGTCTGTGGACGAGGTCCCAGTTCATATGCACAAAATCTGTCAAAGACTTAGACTTGAGGGCTTCAAGAGCAAGACAATGCCAACATTTGATTTTGTTGCAAAACCTTGTGATTTCACATGCAAAGTCATCAAGAGACAATTTAGCTTCTGATAAGAGTCCTCTTTGATTAGGTGCAACATTAGAAGCAAACAAGTGATCATTGTTTGACTTTATGGGAGGCCCACATTGATCACTGCTTGATAGACTTCCACCACTTTTTTGCAAAGACCGACATCTAGATCGAGTCATCCTCAAATGATGGCCTGCAACCAAGCACTGTCCATGCAGTGAGGAAGCTTTGTCATCTTTTTTAGTCTTCCTAGGTCTTTTCATTTGAGTTTTTGTGTCGGGCAATTCATTTTTGGAAGGGAGCTCTATTGTATCCAAAGGATCTATCGAACAGCTGAAAAATGAGCTTCTAGTTCTATACTCATCCTGCTCACCAGTTGCATCTGGAAAACTACCGGTAGAATAATCCCACTCAAAATTATTCAACTTATGCAAGGCTGATCTGTACTTTTCTACAGCATAAGATAACATCTCAAAAGAAGGATTAGTCATGTTACTGCACAAATGGCTTTTGTACAAATCCCCCAGTTGTTGATAAATGGTACACTCCAGAAGCATCCTGCACTTTGAGCAAGAAATCATGTTGCAGTTGTCAGCCATGAGCTGTGAAGCAGCTTTTAGTTCCCTTTCTGCCAATTCCCAGAGCATCCTTTTGTGGTAGAGCTTCCCTGACAAAATTGCAACCAGTAACTAAATACACTGTCCAATCTCCTTTGTAGCCAGGAAAAGTCCAGAGATTTCCCAGGCACAAGCCTTGCATGACAAATGAAATAAGCAGTTAAAGAATTCAGTACCTAGCATTGAAGTAAAAGAAATCACAAAAAGGGGCAGACACTGACGAATGGCAATTTCTTTTCCCCACAGTAGAAGAGCTTCAGCTTCCAATGCCTCTCCGAGTATCTCATGAATATTTGCTACCTGTTACAACAAAGTAGTCATTGAAAAAAGTACCCTCAGTGGAACAATCGCAACTCTTGCTGTAAAAAGAGTGTGTGCAATTTGTTGGATTCAAGTTCCTAATAAATGACGGGAAAAAAAAAACCTGCAGTGTGCTTTCAAGATAACACTGAAGTATATTCCAAGAAGTCAAAACAAAGCTCTCAAAATCACATGGAGCACCATAATTCCAAGCTTCAGTAGCCACTAAATTGTGCATTTGGAAGTTTTCAAGGCTATAGCAATGCCTTTGGGTGCCATCTCCATTTTCATGATTAATCTCAGCCTGATTCTTTACAGAATATAAGAATTTCTCTCGCAAGAGTTTAGTACGACATTGGTAGGCTTCCCTTGCATATGAAAGAGCCTGAAAATCCAAAAAACTTATCAAAATGGTCGGATATGAACCAAAATTAGCATGCCAGTTTCAAGAATATAATTATTTCAGGAACATTATAGATTAACCAGAAATCACCAGAAAACAACTAGCTGATCAGAAGGTTAAGATTTCTGCTGGCCCACATTGCAAGTTACAAGTATTTTAGGCTAAATTGTGTGAAATCTCTTATCAACTTACTGCCCTGGATAATCAGCAATTATCAAATTGAAGAAATTAAGACATCCACTTTATGATTATACATCACTTATTTTAGCTAATTGTTAAATACATCATAGATCACAGTGACTAAGGCTGAAAAATTGGACGAACCATCAACACAATGCTAAGAAATTACACCAACCATCAAGACATAAGGCTTTGAAATTGCCCTGTATCTCTTCAACAAGCACGAAGGGCTCCTTTGTCAAGACATTTGACCTTTAGTATTCAGGGGTATGGGCATTATTCTTTTGTTCTGAAGCATAGACACAATAAATTCCAACTTAAATATGGGATAAGTGTAAGCCTTATTCTTTCTGGAGAAGCAAGTAAAGATTTCCTTTTAGTTTCTTCCCTATAACCTGTTCATGCTAATTGTATAATCCCCTATAATAACATCATTGCAATACACAAAAACCAAAAGCTATTCCATATATAGGAAAACAATTGAGATCTCATAAAAGGCAGAAGTCATTCCATCATTTTCCCAGGTTCATTAATCTTGTTTTCAAGACCCAAACAGAAAGTAATGAATCTGGATTTCGCTGTCTCTCTCTAAGCCAGCAAGATGCACTGATAATTACCAACTAGTTCCTTCTTCCAGCAAAATGCAAATTAAAACTGAATAAACATCATTATGGTAGCGACTGGTTAGGATACCTCAACTACTTGTCCTTGCATAATTAATCTTTCACTCAAGTCATAGTAGAGATGTGCAGAAAGAAAACATCCAGTGCTGGATTCAGGCACCTAAGACAAGAAAAACTTTCAGGTTTAAAAGGTCTGAGGACACTATTAGAGCTGCATAAAGGAAAGGAAATGCAAATTCTTTCTCAAGAGGGACTCACAGGGGAAGTAAGATCAGAAGCAGCAAGTTTGACTTCTTCTATAGAAACCTGGCAAGAGAAAAGGCAAAAAGGTCAACAAGTTCCTCAAGCAAGAACACACAAACAAACAAAAAATAATAATGTGCAGCAATACTTCGCCAACATGTTAAAGGCCTTACATGGAAAGTAGGATCAGAAGCAACTGACTTGATTTCATCATCTGTGATCTCTAGACTTTCATGTTCAAATGAGTTTTGCGCAGAGACAGGTAATGTTGAAAAGAACCTTTGTTTGAATCCAACTAGCAGCGCATGTGAAGGCTGCATACATTTTATCCAATACCCAATAAACTCAGAAACTTTACCATAATGCTGTGACAACTTTGAGACTAAGGTTTCGCTTATAGGTGAAGCACAGATGGCATGTCCAACCCTTCTACTTCTCCATAGCATAATTAGAACCTCCTCCAAAGGAAGTTTCTTCCATTTGAACAATTGAATAATTATCTCATATATGTCTGCATGAATTTCCATATAGCCCTGGAACAAATACAGGACCACTAATTAGACCATATTTGTCTAAAGATGTTGACAGACATGATGTTTACTGTACAGATTCAGAGTTGGTAAGGTACAAAGTTTACCTTTATAGCTAAAAAATCAAGAACATGATACAACAACTTTAACATGCTCTCAAAAGACAGAAGGGGGTGAACCTTCTGGTGAAACAACTGTAGTACATCTTCGAGAGTATTGCAATGATTAGAAGCAATGCTTTGATGTCGATGCAACCACAGATTAACAGCAGCATGAATATCTTCAAAGTAGCTGCTCATGACAAAAGCAGGTGGAAATTAAATAAAGAAACAATTTTTTGGAAAAATGATCCATATAGATAAAAACCCCTTAACATATACTACTCAATGCTGGAGACTAGCCTTTTAAGCAATAACACCTTTGAGTTTGCTTCAATTTTCTCCTGTGCAGACAATGCACGTAAACAATAAGCGCAGGCCATCAGATGGAGAGCTTGACCATCATACTTTGAATTTCTATCACAGAAGTCCCTCTGGATGATTAACAATTTCAGACCACCACAACCACAAGAAAGAAACCACAGGATTCCAAATCAAAATTCAAGAACCTAAAGGGGGCTAAAAAGAAGAGGAAGAGCATCATTGAAGATAAAGCTTACTAATAACAAAATTGCATCACATAAACACTGTATGCACTCATCCAGACTTTCAATTCCAAGTTCTCGGTATTCCTCTCCTTTTGTAATTAGAATTCTTGACCTCTGGACATAGGTATCACTAGAGATGTATATTTTCTCCAAAAGGATGCCTATGATCTTCATTCGCATTTTCAGACAAAATCTTGGATCCACAGCACTCTTTGCTTTATAGGCAACTAGTTCCTGATAAAGGTTTACCAGAAATGATCAACATTGTTTCAACAAATACAAGTAAAAAGGTGTATAGAATGCAAAAATAGAAGAGAGTGAGACTGTGTGTGTGGGGGAGAGAGATAGAGAGAATTATCAAACTCAGCCATTAAAGGAAAAAAGAAGCCAAACCTGCTCCAATAGTACACCGAGAGCCCTTTCAGACACATTTACTGATGATGAAAGCAAACAATACAAAGTTGGTGCGCTATGCTCACTTAAATTCTTACAGAGTTTATTTTGTATCTGAAAAAATGAGAAAAGTAAGATTCTGAATATGCTCAGAATTTGTAAAAGACAAATAAGGAGGCATTTATAAGTTACCTTTACCCAACGTCTGACTAAAGCTAAAGGGGGTGGAAGTGATTTGAACATATATTCTGCAATACACCATTTTTCAAGGCTATCTTTGAGCTGTCTGTTAATCTTACATTGATTGTTTTCAAAAAGTAGGTCCAATAGAAAGGCTGTTTTTTCAGATGTGTCATTGACCAAATTCATGGCCCCATCCACAAAAGCTCTAAAACAATGTCCTGACTGATCTCCCCGAAACTCACTGGATTTGCAATGATATACTACATGATTCCAGGATGCCTTGCAGCTTAGTGTTAGAGCTTTTGAAGCCTGAGAAAGGTGGAAAAACTACTTGATGGAAGCCAAAGCATCTAGAAGTTCATGAACACAGGATTCCATATTGTTGGTACATAACCAGATTACATTCACCAAAAAGTTAGTCAAATTCAAGGTTTAGAGACTCATAACTTATAGTATCATGCACATGAAGAAAAGAAATGGCAATCACCACAGCAAAAAATAGTTAGGATTTCATTGAATACATTTAAGACAAGCATGAATAACAAAATCCTGTTCCAGACTTTAACAGAACTAAAGATTAATCATCTAACATCTGAAATAACTTTCGAGATTCATTAGTATAAGAACCAACAAATCACCTGTCACAAAGAAAAGGACATTTTGCGTTATGAAATCCTACAATCTGAATAACTGAACACACCAACAAGAAGTTTTCTATTCATGGATACCTAGAATCAATTAGAGCTACCTATTCACAGTAATACCCACAATTAAATGTTTGAATTACTATGTAGCATTCTCAAATTTTCCTGCATGAGACAATAATTCATCATCTAGATCAATCAGAGAGAAAGAGGTTGCAAAATCTCAATTTCCAGACCACATAACTGGGAATTGTATTCACATCAAACAAGATTCATTGACTTCATGAAGCAGCACTTTCACATGAAAAGTATGAAACTATTAACTCCAAATAAAAATTCTTTTTATCAACAAACAACATAATTGCAGAAGCACTGAAGAACCGGTTAAACCACTAGAAAAGCTGATAACTGGATGCCATTAATCACAAATTACCAATAAACTTTTCAATTCACAGAATCTGGATAAAAATTCCAGAAAACTATTACAGAACATTAGTAAGAAGAAAAGCAAAATCAAACCCAAAAATAGGGATATTAAATATGCCAGCTTTCATTCATACAAACAGCACATTACTTAGCATGGTAGTAGTATTGTGTTTCATGTTACTGAAAACAGTATCTTTGTGTGCATCTACCTCCTTCATTTGCTTATTCCTATATAAAACAACAGCAACATTGTAGAGTGAGGCAAAGAGATACTTGAATCCATCAGCCTCAATCCAATCACTTGAAGCAACATACTTCACAAGGTTCTCACTTTCCTGAACACAAATGACAAGCATAGTTCTTAATATGATTATTCTGATATACCAATAAAAATATCAAGACAACATTGATTAACAATGAAAATCGCAAAGAGCAACAATAACCAACATCTAATTCATTACAATTACCCTACTTGGGCAACATAGTTTGCAATGCGCACCTTAATGTGATATCCTGTTTTGAGAGAGAGAGCAAAAGTAGCAACAGATACATGAGTTATCACTTTGGTATTATCATCAGATGAACAGTTCACAGATACATTACTGTTTGCACCTGTGCTGCATACAAGAAACAAGATGCATCCAAAGCTTAAAAGAACAGCAGAAAGTGCATGTTTATAATTTATACTGTTTCTAAAAATAGTATAATTTATAATCTTTACTGCAACAATTAAGACTTTGACACATGGCGCTTACCCACAAAACTGGCGACAAATGTAGCAGAACTGATTGAACACATCCTGGATGATTTTTAGATTGGTAATAAAGATTGCATGATTTCTTACAGCAAATATCTCTTTCCTCTCTTTAACAATGAAACTAGCAAATGGTTGGCACAAGAATTTGAGAACATTACAATAACATAGCACGTGTGAAATTTGTTTCTTTGACAAGCCATTCCTACTGCCTCCAATATCGAAAAATTCTTTCATCAAATCGAGATAGATGGGCAATTGTTGGAGCATCTCTTCATCATCAAGGAAAAATCCTGTGGATCTTCGGGTTGTAGATTCATCAATTCTTGATTGACAGTCAAATGAAAAGATTAACAATCCAGCAGAATAAAGCGCCATTGTAGAGCCAATTAGTGGTATAGCCTTCAGAAAAAGTCAAATGTATTTTACTAATAAGAGCACTATTCCCAGCAGAGAAAAGGACTATAACATAGAAATGAACTATGACAAACCTGAGAACCAGCTAACCTATTTAACTGTTCTGCAACAGCAGAACAAACTGCTGGAGATGCATTCTGACATCTTTGAGCACAATAATGGACAATCTCCAAAAACTCCATTATTGTGTAATCCACGTTGAGCTGTTGATTAAAATTAAATTATAGCTAATGAAAACTCACTTCAATAAAGTATAACTCATTGCTGAATTCAACATTCTCAAGACAATGAATAATTGGACAGTCATCTGATCTATATAATTACAATAAGTGTCAAACTGCATTAATTGCTGTTTATTGTGATGAATATTGCACCAAAGATTTCTTTGTCCAAGATAGCTACTGGAGATCGCTTAATAACCTCTATAGTACAGAACAAAATACAATTATGAAAAACAGGCATTCTGTGTAGTAAGTTGCTTGTAGTACAGTAATATAACCATCATTAATGAATTGAAAGATCTACTCTAGAACCTAAAAAATTCAAGCCAAGGTGAGCTTTCTGAAAACTACTGCAATAAGCATACATCCAATCTCTAGCCAGGAACTGAAAAAATATCTCTAAATGAACTACTAAACAACAATCACTGATTTTTTATTGCATAGGGAAGAACAAAGAGTTACAATAAAAGCAAGCAACTAAACAGGTGAGGATGGAAGCTGGAAAGATGGCAAAAAAGAAGTTCAAACTAAGGGGGCAAGAAGAGAAGTTCAACTTAAAAAAAAGATAAATCAAGTTGCAAGGTCTATAGAAACAAATCAATTTGCTTAAATGTAACCAGCCTCTGGAGAAAAAAATGGGAAATCAAGTCACTCAGCCTTCATACCTCCAGTTTAATGTTAGACACATTGGCCATTAAGTTGGTACAACATTATTAGGAATTGGTTTAGCAACACTCTTGAACCTAATACTTCACTTAAGTTATTCCACCCATATTCAGTGGATTTTGCAAATTAGAAGCATCCAATTGCTTCAAAGAGTAAATAATTTCCAAATTTAACTCTAAATTAACAAAAATCAGCAACTAATCTCAAATTTAAACAACAGCAAAACAAATGGTATTGAAAAATTAAGGAAGAAAACTTGTTCATTAATTAGTCTTTCATTACCTTGCAATCAGAAGCTAAGGTGCTCAACACAAAATTTAGTATGCCAATGATATAAGACAATTGGCAACTCTTTTTTGAGAAAAGGCAACAGCATATTCTCAAAGCCAACTGTCAAGGGACCCAAAAAAAAAAACAATTAGACATATATCCATCACATAAATCAAAAGCTCAAACATATAATAATCTGTATTTCACCTTGTAAACTTGATCTTGAGATCTTTTGAACACAGAAAAGGTCACATCACAAAATTCGAGCACCAACTCTAGATCAAAAAACTCCAGTTCCTCAACCAACTTCACAGCAATTTTAGATATATGCCCAAGAAGTACCTTATGCCATTTCTCATATGCATTGCCATCTAAAACACTGAACCATCAAAATTAAAACAAATCCTGTCAATAAACGACCCCATCACTCTAAAGCTACGACTATTATAACGACAATTACGTCCATAGGCCCTCAAACCAACAGGCAAATGCAATCCCGAAAATAGCAATGCATTTTGAACAATAAGATTGTTTCATTTGAGCACACAACACACTTGCATGTGCACAAATTGCGGTGTAGATTAGTATTCATATGGGAAGGAAGAGACCAACAAATAGACGGCGAGAGAATCTTACTCAAACCAAGGTGTGGCTTCATGAATCAAAGCTATAACTCGCTTATAATCATTCCCATCTTTACTTTGATTCACCAAAGCACATTTCGTCAATCTGACGACGGTCTCCACAACCAGACCAGCAAATAATTGATCCGCGTCCTCTTCGTCCAACCTTGGCAGCAAGAGTTTCTTGAACTTTGCCCCCGATTTCCCAGAATTGATCCCTCTAAGACCATCTAACACTGAGAAACATTCTGTTTCCGCCTCTTTATACAATTCCCACGCCTCCAAACAGTGAACTAGTCGAAGCTGTTGAAGGTAAATAGCGTAAGTCTTACACTCTAACTGCGAAGAGACCAAATGTAGGCAGTTGAGGCAGAGGCGGTAAACATCGAACAGTTTAAAGGCTGAATCGCGGGAAATCTTGTTGGGGCTTGTGGCTTGGGCTTCGGAGGAAAGTCGTTTGGGGAGAAAAGAGATGGAATTGTTAAGAAATGGGAGGAATTGCTTCGCAAGAGATCGAATGGTGGTGGTTTCTAGGGTTTTGGGGGGCCTTGACGAGGGTTTTTTGGGTGCTAGGTGGGGTTTGAATGGGTGGAGGTAGCTGGAGAAGAGGGTATAAATGTCGGCAAGATCTACGGAGGACTGAAGTTTGGAGAGTAGGGAGGACTCCACGGCGGAGTTCATTGATTGCTCTGCCGTCACGGTGGTCGTGGAAGTGGTGGTGAAGAAGGGTTGGGAAATCTGAAGATGAGTGATGGTGGACTTGAAAAACAACTGGAAAAAAGTGGATGAGCGGGAAAGTTAGGCGCCTTGGATTATATTCAAAACCAGCTTTGACTTTTGAGGTGTATGGCTAAGGGACCTGATCCCTGGCTGCCGCGCTGTAACGTTCAGTAGCAGTGGGGTTTGATTGAATCGAGATGATTTCAGATAAAATAATTTAATTTACAAATTTTTTTTATTTTTTATTTTTTAAATTATTTTTTATTTCATATATATCACATTATAAAAAGTGATACAGTAATTATCTCAAATAAATCATCCAAATAAACTCATATCCAAACAAATTCAATATTATTTTCGCCCCTGTAAATAGCACATTCCCGTATCACATATGTTCACGAGTTGAAAGCATGATACTAATCCTGTTAAAGGCCTTCAAATGAGAGTTTTGTCATTTATGGCCATGATACATTAGTGTGTTTGGATGAGAAATTATTTTTTCTAATGTAATGTTTTTTAGATTAATTGAAAATTGTATATGTAATATAAGTAAAATAATATTTAGGATTATTTTTTGCTATTCAAACACATTTTAATTGTGAATATTCGTGAAAACGTTACGTTCAAATTGCATTTTCAGTTGATAGTTCATGAACCTAGTGTGATAGGCTTTATCCTATTTCCAATGCCTTATTTTGAGCACTAGACATTAATAGTTATCTTCTTTTACTTTTCTTAAAAGAGAATAAAAGTCCCCAAAACTCAGATTTAATTAACATAATTTGTAGAGACATTAATTATTGTGAGATTTTTTATTCAATTATCTGATCATACATTTCTCCTTATAAGGCCTAAAAAGCTCCATTTTTCCCCTTCTTTTGCTATTGATATTTCAAAATTCAACAAAAGTCCATGTATGTTTTTTGTAGCTAGTCTAATGCCAAAATGATTTGATGATCGTACGTACAATATCTTATACTATATAATATTGAGTTTTGGTAAAAGAGGGAGTTGAATTTTAACTGCATGGGCGGGGGCATTTTGGAAATTTTAAAAATATGTTGCTTTTTTCAACATTTTGATACAACTGATTGCAGCACGTGTTTGGGTGTTTTTACATTAAAACCCCCATGTTTGTACATTTAAAGTTTGTATTTATAGACACATCTGGGTATTTGTGGAACGTGGGCTTATTTGGCGATCATTTATGCATTTTGTCCAATTCATATAAGCATGTGTTTTTGTGCAATTACTGAAATAGGGTTATTATGTAATTAAAATAGAGTCACTTTGTTGATAACTTTGATAATTGCAGTATAACTCCATTTCAATTGTCCGAAACACTTATAATTATATCAACATCTGCTTCCCCATGTTTGTAACTCAACAACTTATCTACCAGCAATAAGACACTGTTTACATCCCAATTAAACGCCCAATAAAAGTGGGCATGCTTCTAAATTATTGCCTTAGTATCAATTATGGTTCTTTCAATTCTTCTGTTTTCCCTCTTTTGGCTTCCAAGATTGCGTTATTTTTTTAACATTTACACTCAGCATTTCATAATGGTTTTCAGTAGAAACTATATTTCTTTAATATTACTTAATATGCACAGTACCTTAAGTTTATATTTATTTATTTGTTCATTACAAGCATCTAAAAATTCTCTTTAACCACACACGCCAAACATCTATAGTTTTTCCAAATAAAATTCAATTTTTGGACAAAAGGGAAGACACATGCAAACTTTACCGTGATTAAAATTCCACAATAGGGTAGCATTATAAATAATACAACCACCTTTTCGAATTGACCTTAAGAATAGGTATACATGTTTAATTTACAGAAAAAAAGAAAAAATCGTTCAAAACGTCCCTCACATTTTGTAAAATAATTTTTTTCGTCCCTCACTTTTAAAAATGTAATTTTACGTCCCTTACAAATTTGCATTGGTCAATTTTGATCCCTACTTAGGTTTCCGACTAGTTTTTTGTCGGAATTCACCACGTGCCTTGCACGTGATCATATTTTAAGGGCAAAATTATCAAATCAAATTTGATATAATTCGATTCATAATCCCTCACATTTCATAAACTAAATTTTTTCGTCCCTTACATTTCACAAAATGAATTTTTTTATCATTCACATTTTTCAAAATGAATTTTTTCATCTTTTATTGATCATGTGTATGAATAATTTTTTTAAAATCCATGTATATATCTATTTGATTTCACATGAACAGTACAGATAGCATGTGAAATCAAATAGAGATATATTACATATTATTCGTACTGTTCAAGTGAAATCGAATAGATATATACATGGGTTTAAAAA